>NC_142686.1:94488879-94641206 GCF_056320005.1 Nelumbo lutea
ATTGTTTGAATATTGGTTTTTAACATTATGGTTAAATTGATTGATTAGATTGATCAATCCAACACCCAATTTAGGATTGTAGGTTCATTTACCACCAAACCACTTGCTTATGATGACATAGCTAATTAAATCATTGAACATTTATTTTTTTCCTAATTTCTATATTTTCTAGAACTTTATGTATTTTATTATTTAATTATGGCATCATGTGTTGACCCTTTTGACATGGATAGTTGAACCATTGACCTACCCACCTGGATGGAAGAACCATTTTGCCTTTTCAATTGATTTTAAATCATGTATTCTATTTCCCTCGTTAATAAAAGTAATTCTTATTTTCATATTTATTTTTGTTTAATATGATGAATATATAACATTAGAAATGTATCAAAATGCTTTATACAAATCTTATATTTTTATTTGAGTTTTTTTATATATTTTTTAATATTTATTACTTAGTTAGACATCATAGATTGACCCATTTGACCTGGAAGTTTAGATTGTTGACTATATTTAGTAAAATGAAAACTATAAAGTAGGTTTAAGTAAATATGTAAAACTATAAGGTGTGTTGTAGTTAATAACCCTAATAGAAATACATAAGAGTGTACAATTGTTTTATATTTTCAAATTTTTAAATAATTAATAATTATTCATGTTTTATATACTACTTTTAAAAAACTTTTATAATAAAAAATAACAATAATTAATTTCAGTTAGGTTTATTCATCTAATTGATGAAACCAACCAACCTAATCAACTCGACCCGAGTTAGTTGGTTTTCTAGTATTTTAGGTCTACTTTGGTTAAAAAATTTCCCAACTCGACCAAGTTGGATCAGTTTCGCTTTGGCCATTTGTAAACCGACCAAAATCGAGTAACCTAACCACGGATATATAATTATACATTAATATTTTATATTTTAAATATAATTTTTAATATGGAAAAGTGAGAAATTTCCCAGATTTCTTAATCTAAAATTTTTTATATCATAAATTTTATTTTTAAGTTTAAATCTTTTAATCGACCAACTAAACTAAAAAATCAACCCAAACCGATACAACTTGAGTGGGTTGATTTTCACAAATGGTCAAGTCGGTTTCAACTGACCAACTTCGCAACATGACCAAGTCAATTTGGTTGGCCAAACAGCCTATGATCGAACCAAATAGACTCATGAACACTTATAATTTCAACTAAATTAATAGTCTCATCTTTGATAAATAGCAATAGTTTAATCTCCAACAATTATTGAAAATTTATAGCAAAAATACATAACTATTGAAAGTATATTGGTAAGGAAAAAATACAATAAGTACTAAAAATATATTAAATTAGTCAACCAATAATGTGGTTGTAAGTAATAGTTTAATCTCTAATATATATTAATAAATAAGTATAAAAAATACAATAAATTCACTAAGTACAATAAACAAAATTTAAAAATTTCAAGAATAGTAGTTTAATCTCTAATAATTATTAAAAGCTTTTTTAAATAACAAAACAAAAATAAATTTATACATAATTATTGTAAATACATTTATCACAAAAAACAATAAATAATTACTAAAATACAATAAATATTAATCTTAGTATATAATTATAAAATAAATATGGATTAATAGTTTAAAATTATTATTAATAAATATTAATGATTTTGAAAGCTATTTTCTCGAATTATTAATTGATATAAGTGAAATTAGTTATTTACAATATTATGTAAAAATATTAAATTATTATTAAAGTTAGTCCATTATTAATTTTGTAAAACATTAAATTGTTATTAATTTCAATATTATATTATCATTACTTTTCTACTTTTCAGATTTTTTTTTTAATTTATTACATAATTTCTTTATCTTAGTTATTTAAAATCTAGTTATGTTAAAATATTTAAAATATTTAGTTATTTATATAATTAAATAATATGTAAAATATTTAAAATTTAAAATATTAATTATTTATTGATTTTAATAATATATAAAATTATAATTTATACTATTATTACACAATTTCTGTTAATTTGGTAAGATATTAAATTATTATTATTTTCAATATTATGTCAAAATTATTTTTCTACTTTTAAGTTTTTGTTTTTAATCTATCATATAATTTCGTTATTTTAACTATTTAAAATCTATTTATGTTAAATATTTAGTTGTTTAAATATTTAAATAATATGCAAAATATTTAAAAGTTTTTGTTATTTACTGAATTTAATAATCCATAAAATTATAATTGATACTATTAATATATAATTTCATTATTAATTTTTTAAGATATTAAATTATGATTATTTTCAATATTATGTTATAATTATTTTCTACTTTAAGATTTTTTTCAATTTATTACTTAATTTCATTATTTTAACTATTGAAAATCTAATTCTGTCAAATATTTAGTTATTTAAATATTTAAATAATATGTAAAATATTTATTTTTTCTATTTGAATTTTATTGATTTAAAACTATTACATATTATTAAATATTTTGTTATTTAAGATTTTTATTCATTCAAATATTTGAATAATATTTTATTTTTCAATTTTAAAATTTAATTATTTGAATAACATTTAAATTGATAATCTGGAAAAATAGAATTTAAATTATTAGTACATAATTTCGTGATATATTTTGTAAAAATATAATTTTTTTATTGCTTTCTAATAAATATTTTAAAATTATTATATAATTTTGTTCAAATATTTAAATTGTTCTTAATTTTTTAACCCAGACTTTCATTAGAAAGATATAGATAAAAAGTGGGGTAGAAGATAAATAGGAATTATCAATAATTTAGGAGAGAAACACTCTATTAAATTAGAAAAATTTTGGAGATAAATAGGAATTAGAGATAATTTAGGAGAAAGTGGGAGATAGTGGGGGGTAGTTTATTAGAAGAGATTATTTAGGTTATTTGGAAAGTGCATCTCATTGGTTGTTTAAAAAATGATATAGATTAAAAAAAATAAAAAATTCAGAAAAAGAAAAAATAAATAATATATATATATATATATATATATATATATATATATTTTAGGAGCATGAGAGATGATGAAATAGGGGGGGGGGGTCCTACAATTGGTGATAATTGTGTGAATTCGCAACGGATCCTCAATTTGAGGGTCTAACAAGAGGTTTGTGATCTTTTGTGCATCCCCCTCGAGAACTAAGTGAGTGATCTTCAAATTCAATGCCATACGCAAAGCCTCTCTAAAGGCTTTAGCTTCAGTTTCTTCAGATGTTCCATGCCAGCACCGAACAGATCGAGCAAACATAAACTCTCCTCTATGGTCTTGGAAAATAATGCCAATCCTAGAAGAGTTAAGGCTGACCACCCCATCTACATTAACTTTAGGGGGCATTCTTTTTTCGGATTTTGAGACGGGGGACAGTT
This sequence comes from Nelumbo lutea, assembly GCF_056320005.1. Taxonomy (NCBI): domain Eukaryota; kingdom Viridiplantae; phylum Streptophyta; class Magnoliopsida; order Proteales; family Nelumbonaceae; genus Nelumbo; species Nelumbo lutea. The sequence goes on from NC_142686.1 coordinate 94,492,277, forward strand.
GGTCAATGGGATTTTGGTTCCCATTGACCAAGATCCCATGTTCTTTTTTTAGATTTATCTCGGGACCAGGGAAAGTTTATTTTTCTCGGTATCACTTACCCGAGTAAGTGATACCCATTTCCTAGGTAGGTAAATAACTTTCCCACCTAGGGGGAAGTTTCCAACACTTGAATGGGACAAAAATGCCCCTTTTAATAATGGATTTTTATGGCTAAAATGGTCATTGCCTTATTTACATGAGAAATAAAAGAACATGGGTAAATGCACTTACCTGGGTAAGTGTTCCTCAAGAAAATCTTACCCAGGTAACTACATTTACTTGGGTAAGTAACTTATCGAGAAGCAAACGGGACCTTAATGTTTTTAGTTAGGGGTTGCCATCTATAGCAGAAGAGGTAGGAAGATCAGGTAGAGGCTGGAGAATCATTCGTTCAAGCTTGAGCTTAGTCACTTCAAAATTTTGATAATGGGTTGCTAGATAGTTTGGCTTGTCTTGGCATCAGTCCTCTCAAAAATGCCACATTATAATTGCACAAATACTAAACAAACTTAAAGTCTATGTATCATCCCAACAACTCTTGTTCCACCAAAATTCCAACCATTAAGGTAGACTCCACCTCTCAAAATCATCAACTCTCAATGAGAGGCAAGATCCGAACTACACCACTTTTGTAGTTGGGCATTTAAGGAAAAGATGTTCATAGTCTTCCTCTTCCTCTTGGCACATAGAGCACAGGGTCTCTGTCTTTCTAGAATACTTGGCAAGTGTAGATAGTAGTGGAAGTAAATCATTCAAACATCTCCAAAGGAAAAGGTGAATCCGTGGTGGGAGTTCCTTGAGTTTCTAAGAATTTTTCCCATATGACTATAAAAAGCCATATGATGTGATGAAGAGTTGACGGTGCCTTGAAGAACTTTATAGGCTGAAGTATAGGTGAAACGACCATAAGGAGTAAAGGTCTAGACCAACTGACCAAAAAAAAATGTATGAACATGTAAAAACTCAGAGTCTGTTTGTTTCCTCTTAATTCTTATCTCTTAAGAAGAATCTTATAACTTTATTAGAAAAATAAGTATTCGTATTTTAAAAATTTTATTTCTTAAAGTAAAATTCTACAAATTTTTGTTTTCTAATAATACTCCTAAAAAATAGACAAAAGTTCTTATATATAGGATTAAAATGAACATTAGACAATTTTCAAAATTCTGAATTCAAAATTTAGAATAACATTCAACACATCCAGAAAAAAAGAAAAGTTGTACCTTTTTTTAAGTTAAAGACGATGAAGGAATTAAATCATTTACATTAAAATAATCTTTTTTGAGCTCCAAACTTTCTTTCCCTCTCTCTACATATAGAGTGTTTAGCATAATTCACCCTACTGAGTTCTGACCATATTCTTTCTCGTTTCTGTCATAAGTTTGTTTGTTTTTACACTTGTCCTCTTTGTAGTTTATACTACAAATCGCGTCTTATTTGACAAATTGCTCTTTTTGTAGGTGATGGAGCGCAATCTGGTCAGTCTTAGCTATCAACGAACTCACCTCTGAGCTGGAGCGTCGGGGAGCCTAAAACGGGAAAAATGAGAGAACTCCGGGGGGAACCCGGTGTGATAACTCCGAAGCTCAAGTCAGTAATCTCTCAAAGGCAAAGTGTAGACCAGACGACGCAAAGTTCACATACCTTGTTCGTTGGGGGCAGGGGGCTCTTATAATCACTTCGCGCACTCGCTCCGAGGCCCTTGTCAGGTCGGGTATGATTACCCTTACGTCTGTCAATTCGGTCGTCGTCCTTTCTGCTGGGATAGAACCGTCACTGCCTAGCCGTCTCTCTAACTGGAGATGGCGGTGTCAGGTGGCGGTGGCAGGTGGCCGTTTAGAGTGCGACCGTCAAGCGTCAGATCCCAAGCCAATCAGGTGCGGCGCCCTTGGGAACGGACTTCCTCAGTGTCAGGCATAGTACGATTTGTTTGGTTTTGGTGCCCTGAAGGTGTGGAGTGGTGAGCGAGGCAAAGTCTTGAGTTTGGAGGTATGTATAGGGCAGGTCAGTTTGGCGCGGTGTATCCCGAGCTGTTACCAGGTAGGTCATTTCGGCGAGGGGTATCCTGGGCTGTTTCAAGGCAGGCCAGTTCGGCGAGGTGTATCCCGAGCTGTTACCAGGTAGGTCAGTTCGGCGAGGTGTATCCCGAACTGTTAAGGCAGGTCAGTTCGGCGAGGTATGTCCCGAACTGTTTGCAAGGAAGGCCAGTCGATTACTTTTCGGTTTGGGGCCAAGGGTGAGTTTGGGCCCCAGGTAGGGAGTTTGGTCCACTAGTTTCACCCCTTGGTGAAAACGCCTTAGGCTTGCTTTTGTGCCGAGCTGTTGCTTTTGCCACGTGTCGCATAGCTGTGAGGTCGGGCCAAATCATCCTTCATCAGTTGCCCCCCACTCCTCGCGCCAAGGGTCTTGCCCTGGTGCGGGAAGTTTTGCAAGGTGGTAAGTGGATTTGTCCCGTCCTTCGAATCTAGACTGCGCGAGTTGCATTTGCTAGGGTTCTTCGGTTCCAAGAAGGCGGGAAACGTGCCTACTGCTCATGAATGTTGATGGTCGTGACAGTGCGCGTTTTAAATTTCAAAAATTCGCGCCGCTGGGACGTGACAGTGGGTCATTTAAATTTGAAGAAAGCGCGCCTCTGTCGTTCTGAAGGGACGTGCGCTAGCAGTTTTTGTCACTTGCAGACGGATATGCGGCGCGGTCAGTTTTAGAAAGACGTGCGCCGGTGCGACGCCGGTTTCAAAAGACGTGCGCTGACATTTCGCTCTTTTCGGAAATACATGCGCCAGTCACATCTTGGCCTTGGGGGATGTGCTGTCAGCACGAATGTGGGCTGTCAGATCATCTTTGATCTGCACAGTCGGTTCTTGGTTACTGTAGCTATAAATAGTGGGGGACCCCAGTCGATTTGTCACTTCTGCGGTTTGCCTATTGAGCTCGCGTCCAAGTTTTTTTTTTCAGCTCGCGTCTAGGCTGGTTACTTAGCCTCCAAGGTTTTTTGGCTTGTTCCCGTCTCCGGAGCCTTCAAAACTTTCTTCCAGTGAGTACCTTCCTGAATCCACCTATTTTCCTCGATGTCTAGCTTTAATAGCTAAGACGACTCTACAAGTAGGACTGATGTAGGTTCTACAAACCGAGCCATATCCCCCGACTGCCTTAGTGATCCCAAGGTGGAAATTGAGGATGACTATGAACCCGTAGGCCGAGCCGCTTCGGGCAGTTTGGCGTCTACCTCTCGCCGAGGTCGGATGCTAGATAGGTTTGGTCCCTCAACCATGACGCCCGAGGGGCTCCAATCTATACTCATGTCTTACAATCTGCTAGAGGGGTATACACATTTCATTCCCTCGGGTAGTTTTCCTTGGAAACACGGTCCTGATGAGATCGTGATTTTTCGAGAGCAGCTCGCCACGGGGCTGCGACTTCCTTTCCACCCCCTTTTAGTCAAAGTCATAAACCACTTTGGCGTTACCATTGGCCAGCTTCACCCGAACTCTATTCGAAACCTAGTGGGGACAGTCTCCCTTTTCTGCGAGCAGAATTTCCCTTTAGACTTGGAGATATTCTCCTCCATCTTGATGCTTAAGAGACAAGCGGGTTCTCCTCCTCGGGGAAGACGGGCGTATTACCTTTCTCCTTGCCTGGGCTTTAAGCTTCTGCACGATCTTCCTAATAAGGTCCCAGCATGGAAGCGGGACTACTTTGGTGTGTGAAGTGCACAAGGATGGCCCTTTCAGACCGGGTGGGGTGAGGTCACTCCTGATTCTGGTGTCACTCTCGACAAAGAGACGGTGAAGGGCCTCCGGCAATGGGCACGGCAAGGTTTAATGTGTCATGAGTATTTGACGGAGGCCAAGCTTATTGCGGCCAGCCTAAGTTCGGGTAGGTTTCTAGTTCTGCGATTTCTTGCTTGCTTTTTTCCTTCATTTTTTCTAATGTCGAACTCGTTTCTACAGTTGTGATGGATGTGGAGAGAACTCGTGGGGGGCGCCTATTCCAAGGAATGAAGAGGAGGAGCCTCAAGTTCCAAGCCACACGCCGGAGGATCTGCCGAGGGAGCCCGAGGTGACTCCGCCGATGTATGAAACTACCGGGGCGCCTTACGCTGAGACTACTCATACGGGTGCTCCTGCATACTCCAGTGCTCCTGCTCACTCTGGGTCCGCTCATATGCGAGCTGGGCCCTCGGGCTCGGGAGCTCAAGGGGAGTTTAGGAGCGTGTTGACGCCGAACTATGCTCTTCAGAAGAGTAGGGAGACTACTTTCCCCGAGGAGATCGCGGTGTGGACCGGTCTTCCTTTGAATTAGGTCGCCTGCCACGTCGTAACACACACTATGGTGGTAAGTCATATTTCGTCTGCCTTCACTTTCTATCGCTTTTGCTGCTGTTGCTCACTTGTTTCTTTTGGTAGGTGAATTCTTCAATTCATGCCTTAGCGGCCCAAGTGGAGGGGAGCTCGCGACAGGCGCGAGCTACTGAGGCTGCCGCCCATGCTACTGAAGAGGCTTTCCGTGCCGCCAAGGTGAATACCCAAGCCGCTGAGGCGGCCGCTTATGCTACCGAAGAAACTACTCGCGTTGCCATGGCCAGGCAGGCGATGTATCAGCGTGATGCCGAGGCCATGGGGGTAGTCGTGAAACACATGGCGGATTTGAAGCTGGACTTGCAGCTTCAGGTCGAATATCTTCAGGAGGACATCAGGGAGAAGACGCAGATTTTTTCCCAAGGTATTGAAGACGCCAAGATCATCCAGTGGATGATCTGGAATACATACCCCGACCTCGATGTTAGTGCCATATCCACTTCGCGTATAACTCAGGAAATGGCCAATGCTGCCAATGGCGAGCCAGACTCTGAAGGAGAGGCAGGGCCTTCGGATGTTGTTGAAGTGCCTTCTGATGGCAAAGAAGTAGCTCCGGGCTTGTAAAGATTTTTTTTAAGTGCCTTCTAATGGCCAATGTACTCCTGTTTCTTGCAATGGAATAGATAATCTTTTTGCCCAAGTGTTCCTTTTCTCGAACTGATTCTTTGTCGAACTGATAATATGCCATTGTTTCTTGTCCGGGTTGTTGTACTTCCGCGACCTGTTTTGCCGCTAAGGCTTTTGCAGCGAACTGATTTTTTGTCAAGCTGATAATATGCCCGACTTTTCTTTGCTTGTTTACGCTGAGGTTCCTCTTGGTTCTGCATCGTGGCCCATAGGACCTTATAGCGATTTCGTCCACTTCGCTTGGCGGTTTATAGGTAGTATCGCCTTAAGTTCACGATGTTCCACGCTCGAGGTACTAGTTTGCCTTCCAAGGTTTCGAGCTCGTATGCCCCCCTGAGCGCTCTCTTTACTTTATAGGGCCCTTCCCAGTTTGGTCCAAGTTTGCCCACGCCGGGTTCGGGCACCATAATCTTACGAAGGACCAGGTCGTCGACTCGGAAGCTTCGTCGCTTTACTCTGGCATTGTAGTAGCGAGCTACCTGCTGTTGGTAGGCTACCGCCCGGATGTGCGCGAGGTCCCTTACCTCGTCCAATAGGTCAAGGTTGGTACGTAACTCATCTCCGTTTGTCCGATCGCCGTATGTTTCTAGTCGCAATGTTGGTACTTCGATTTCCGCCGGGATAACTGCTTCAGTGCCGTAGGTGAGGTTGAAGGGGGTTTCTCCCGTGGTGGTTTTTTCTGTAGTTCGGTGAGCCCACAAGACACTTGGTAGCTCTTCGGCCCATAGTCCCTTAGCATGATCCAGACGTGCTTTTAGTCCGCACAGGATGGCTCTATTCATTACTTCCGTCTAACCATTTTCCTGCGGGTGCGCGACTGATGTGAAGTTTTGCCGAATCCCCATGTTCTAGCACCACTCTTGGAACTTGATATCCTCGAAATGCTTGCCGTTGTCGGAAATTAGTATCCGAGGTAATCCGAAATGACATATTATGTTCTTCCAAAAGAAGTTCTGTATGTTTCGGGCCGTAACAGTTGCTAGAGGTTCGGCTTCTATCCACTTCGTGAAGTAATCTACTACAACAAGGAATTTTCTTCCACCTGTTGCTGGCGGGAATGGCCCCAGGAGGTCGATGCCCCATTGTGCAAAGGGCCATGGACTGGCGAGGTGTTTGAGGTCGGAAGCAGGCTGATGGTGGATATTGACGTGTTTCTGACACTTGTCGCATTTTCTGACGAGCTCGACAGCTTCTGCCTTCATCGTAGGCCAGTAGTATCCTTGTCGAAGTGCTTTTTGGGCGAGTGCTCTGCCCCCCAAGTGACCACCGCACAGGCCTTCATGAGTGTCGCGGAGTACGAACTCGGCTTCGGCAGGTCGCAGGCAACGCAAGCAGGGGAGCGTGTAGGACCATCGGTATAACCGTTCGTCTATTATGACGTATTTGGCTACCTGGCGCTGCACCCTCTTGGCCGCGTTGCGTTTTGCAGGAAGGGTTCCGTCTATCAAGAAGCTCACGAGAGGGTCGATCCAGCTCGGCTCTGCTTCAAGGACTGGAGCGGCCTCCTCTGCCCCACCCGAGAATACTAGGTTGAGGTAAATCCTCTATGTACACGGTTCTCATGTTGTTGTGACTTGTGCTGGCTAACCGGAACAGAGCGTCGGCCTCAATGTTCTCTGACCTCGGGATTTGCCTGATGAATTGTGACTGGAAGTTGAGCAGGACCTCTTTTACTTTTGCCAAATATGCGACCATGGAGAGCTCGCGTGCTTCATACTCGCCCGTAACTTGGTTGACCACGAGCAGGGAATCGCTGCAGATGACCAAGTGCTTTGCCTTTACCTTTCGCGCTAGGTTCAGTCCGGCTATCAGTGCTTCGTACTCTGCATCATTGTTGGATGCCACGAACTCAAAGCATAGTGCGTATTCTAGTTTTGTGCTGCCCGGGCCGCATAAGACTATTCTAGCCTCGCTGCCTTGCTGGTTCGAAGAACCATCCACGTGAAGGATCCAGGGCTCTTCATCCCAGTTCACGTTTCACCTGACCAGGAGAGATGTCACACTAGCTACTACTTCACGGGGTTCAGACTCTATTGGCTCGGGAGCTCCGGGTTCTCCCGAACTGGGGACCTCGGGGTCGACCTATAGGGCTTCGTGGCTGAAAGTGCACTCGGTGAATAAATCTGCCAAAGCTTGGGCCTTAATTGCGGTCAGGGGTTTGTACTGGAGATCATACTCGCTGAGTTCGATGGCCCATTTCGTTAGCCTATCGGAGACCTCGGGCTTTAGCAAAACTTGTCTTAGGGGTTTATCGGTTAAGACAACGACGGTGTGAGCTTGGAAGTACGGGCGGAGTTTCTGAGCTGATACCACCAATGCGTAGGCATTTTTTTCTATCTGCGGGTACCTTGTTTCTGCTCCCTACAGAATTTTACTAACATAATAGACGGATCGTTGGACTCGATCTACTTGTTTTACTAATACCGAACTGACCACTTCGTCGCTCGCCGAGAGGTACAGTTCTAAGACCTCGCCCTCCTCGGGTCTGGCTAAGGTTGGTACGGTGGTGAGGTAAGTCTTTAGCTCGTCGAACGCGAGCTGGCAATCTCGGGTCCATTCGAACCCTTTGCCTTTGATTGCCTTGAAGAAAGGCAAGCAGTAGTCTGCCGACTTGGACATGAAGCGGCTCAGAGCGGCTATGCGGCCTTTTAGCCTTTGAACTTCTTTTACTTTCCGAGGTGGTCTCATGTCAAGGATGGCCTTTATTTTGTCCGGGTTGGCCTCAATACCGCACCGGTTGACAATGTACCCTAGGAACTTACCTGAGGTGACATCGAAGACACACTTGTTTGGGTTTAGTCTCATGTTATACTGACGCAGAATTTGGAAGATAGAATCCAACTCTTTTATTAATTCTCACAAAAATTGTGTTATGACGACCATGTCGTCTACATAACATTCGATTTCCGTGCCAATTAAAGGCCGAAAAAGATTATTTACAAGTCTTTGAAAGGTCGCACCAGCATTCTTTAGCCCGAAAGGCATGACCTTGTAACAGTACAGGCCGAACTCGGTAATGAAGCTGGTTTTTTCTTGGTCGGACTGGTCCATCTTAATCTGGTTGTAGCCTGAGTAGGCGTCCAGGAAGTTTAGTAGCTCGTGTCCCAAGGTCGCGTCCACCAGACGGTCAATTCGGGGCACGAGGAAGCAGTCTTTTGGGCAAGCTCGGTTCAGGTCGCGTCCACCAGACGCACATGCGCCACTTGCCATTGGCTTTTTTCACCAGCACTGGGTTGGCTACCCAGCTCGGGTAATGAACTTCCCTTATGAAGTCCACTACGAGAAGCTTTTTGACTTCTTTGTCAACCGCCCTCTAGCGCTCCGGGGCTAAGTTGTGTTTCTTCTGTCTAATGGGTCTGACTACAGGGTCAGTGTTAAGCTTGTGAGTTATAAGGTCGGGGTCAATACCGGGCATATCTGCCGCGAACCATGCAAAAATGTTAAATTTTGGAGTAAGAAACTCACCAGTTCAGTTCACAAAGGCTCGTTGACGGAGGCACCGATCCGTAGTGTTTGCGTCGGATCTATAACCGAGGCCGGGACTGCGACTGTTTCCTCAGTGGGCGAAGCTCGTTCCTCACCCTGCTCCGCAGGTCGCTCTAGTTCGAGTTCGTCGGCTGCCTTGGTTTTTCCCTTCAGGGCGGCAACATAGCATTTGCGGGACTTAAGTTGGTTGCCCCGCACTACCCCCACACCGAAGTCCGTGGGGAACTTCATTGTCAGATAATAGGTGGAGACCACTACACGCAGAATATGCGTAATTGGTCTTCCTATTATGGCATTGTATGGGGAGGGGGTCGCGACCACCAAGAAATTGTGGTTGAGTCTTACCGCACACGGCCATGTGCCGACTTCCACAGGTACTGTTATTTTTCCCAAGGGCCTGACTTCCTCTCCGCTGAAGCCTACCAGAGGAGTGTGAACGGGTTTCAAATCGCTTTTCTACAACTGCAACTGGTCGAATGCCGATTTGAATAGTATGTCCGCCGAACGGCAAGAGTCTACCAGTACGCGCCGAACTTCGAAGTCGCTGATCCTTAGCTTTATGATGAGCGCGTCGTCGTGGGGGTAATGAACAGCTCGCGCGTCATCTTCTGTGAAAAAGATCGGTTCTTCCTTCTTCGGCCTCTTGGGAGGGTTCTGCTCCTCTCGGACTGCTTCGCAAACTGACGTCCTTGCTGCCGCCGAAGTGCATCCTGCCACCACCGAACCGCCCACTATCACATGGATGGTTCCCCGGACTGGCCTTTCTTCTGGGGGAGGTCGCTGCAAGGTTTCGGCCAGTCTGTTGCTCGGCTCGGGGACATTCTTCTCGTGTTCCCCTTGCCGACCTACTTTATTACTATTGTCATAATGTACAAAATTTCTTAAGTACCCGCGACGGATGAGTCCTTCTATCTCGTCGCGGAGATTATTACACTGCTCGGTGCTATGACAGTGATCTTTATGAAAACTACAATATAAATTTTTGTTCCTCTCGTTGGGTTGCTCTTCAGGCGAGGTGGCCACTTTACGTAAGGGGCGTCCTTGATCATCATCAGGATCTCGGTCCGCCTTGTGTTCAATGGCGTGTAATCCATCTGAACTGTTAAGGGAGCTTGGGACGGCTGGCTTGGTTTCGCCTCTCGGTTATGGCCTCTTCTGTCGCCGAGGTTGGAGGGCTCGCCTTCTCTTTTTCTTTTTTCAACCTCGCCTTCGTTTCTCTGGTTGATCTCTTCCTCTGTTCTCATAAACTTGTCTGCGAGCTTGAGGAAGTCAGCCATGGTTGTTGGCTGGCTGGCTACCATGTGCCATTTGAACTCTTTGTGAGTCACTCCTCTTTTGGCCGCGGCGAGCTGTACCACGGGGTCTAACCGAGGGATCAGCAAACATGCTTCATTGAACCGTTTGATGTAGCTCCGGATGGGTTCTCCCTCCCTTTAGATCACCCCGAAGATACTTTCCTCGGTTTTTGGACACCTTTTGCTGGTAACAAAGTGCACGGTGAAGATCTGCACGAACTGGGGCCAACTTTTTATTGACCCGGAAGCTAGGTTCCAGTACCAGGTGCGGACCACCCCTCTGAAGGTGGTGGTGAAGGCCACGCACATGCACGACTCGCTTGCCCTAGCGAGGTGCATTTGCGACTGAAACGCGTCGACGTGGTCGTTGGGGTCAAATGACCCATCATACTTGTCCAGAGAAGGGAGTTTGAAATCTCTAGGCAAGGGGACTGCCAAAAGTTCTGCTGAAAGGGGGGAAGGAACTGAGAGAATGGGGACAGTTTTTACCTCACCCGAGCTCGTTTCTTCCTTGCCTCTGAGCTCGGGTAGCATGCGGGTAGCAGTTCGGCAACTTCGCCGGTGCCTTCTTTAATTGTGCCTGGTGCTGGCGCTGCTTGCCTCTGTGTTGCCGAGCTCGATGGGCTCGGATTGCTGGCCTGTTGCTAAGGCGCTGAAGCGGTTCTCCATGACTGGGAACTCGGGCTTGGAGCGCTGAGGTGACTTTGTTGGCGAGGTTCTTGACCCACCCGCGGGTTGCGAGGCGGAAGTGATCTTCCTTTGCTTTCGGCCCGGGGATGAGGCCTGACTGTTAAGGGGAGTGGCTGGTTCAAGGGTAGTTGAGGGAATTGTTGTTGATAATGGTGTTGGGAGAGGTGGTGCAACACCTGGTGTTGCTAGAGTTGGTGCTACTGGAATTGTTGCATTTGGGACTGCATTGCTCGCATACATTGCATCAGATCATCTATCTGGTTTTGGCGGGCTGACAGTGGGATAGCAGTTGGTTCCACGAAGTTCATTTCGATGGGGAGTGGGAGAGGGATGTTCAGCGAGGGAGTGTTCAGAGGTGCCACCGCATGTGGTACATTCAAACTTGGGATCCCATCCACTGAAAGGGGGATGGTGAACTGCCCAATGCACACCGTCGGAGCATGAAGTTGCTCTCCGGTAGTGGATGTTTCGGTTCCACATCCGGCACTGCTGGAGGAGGCCATTTCGGTGTTGGAGTGGGTGTTGGAGTTTTTGAAAGAAGGGTAGGTAGAAGAGATTTAGAGGGAGGCTTTTAGAAGCGGTTCCCATTGACGGCGCCAATTGATGGAGCGCAATCCGGTCGGTCTTAGCTGTCAACGAACTCGCCTCTGAGCTGGAGCGTCGGGGAGCCTGAAACGAGAAAAATGAGAGAACTCTGGGGGGAAACCGGTGAGATAACTCCGAAGCTCAAGTCAGTAATCTCTCAAAGGCAAAGTGTAGACCAGACGGCGCAAAGTTCACATACCTTGTTCGTTGGGGGCAGGGGGCTCTTATAATCACTTCGCGCACTCGCTCCGAGGCCCTTGTCAGGTCGGGTATGATTACCCTTATGTCTGTCAATTCGGCCGTCATCCTTTCTGCTGGGACAGAACTGTCACTGCCTAACCATCTCTCTAACTGGAGATGGCGGTGTCAGGTGGCGGTGGCAGGTGGCCGTTTAGAGTGCGGCCGTCAAGCGTCAGATCCCAAGCCAGTCAGGTGCGGCGCCCTTGGGAACAGACTTCCTCAGTGTTAAGCATAGTATGGTTTGTTTGGTTTTGGTGCCCTAAAGGTGTGGAGTGGTGAGCGAGGCGAAGTCTTGAGTTCGGAGGTATGTATAGGGCAGGTCAGTTCGGCACGGTGTATCCCGAGCTATTACCAGGTAGGTCAGTTCGGTGAGGGGTATCTCGGGCTGTTTCAAGACAGGCCAGTTCGGTGAGGTGTACCCCGAGCTGTTACCAGGTAGGTCAGTTCGACGAGGTGTATCTCGAACTGTTAAGACAGGTCAGTTCGGCGAGGTATGTCCCAAACTATTTGCAAGGTAGGCTAGTGGATTATTTTCCGATTTGGGGCCAAGGGTGAATTCAGGCCCTTGATAGAGAGTTCGGTCCGCTGATTTCACCCCTGGATAAAAACGCTTTAAATTTGCTTTTGTGCTTAACTATTGATTTTGCCATTTATCGCATAACTGTATGTTATCGTTAGCTGAGCCGAATTTTCCAATCCCACACATGAGTATATGACCTCAGGCTCAGGGTCGATCGGTCCCATCTCTCTTGTGGAAGGACTGACTCGAATTCCGAAGCCAACTGTGTTTCCGCTTCTTGGTGAGTGCTGTCCAGTCAACCAAAATTCTTCAAGTTCGAGCGACCAAGGAGATAAAGTTTGGCCGAAACACGAAAGCATTCGGGTCCAGTCGCCTGATGGCGACAAATGTTGACGCCCATTGGTTCCCAGTTCAGTTTGCAACCCAATACGAATCGAAATTCGTCACGCAGACAAAAGGAATTACCTACACCCAATCTGACAAATTAAACTTGGGTAACTGACTTATCTGTGCATGTTGTTTTGTCACAGAAGAGAAATCCATGGAGGAGTCACGTTTCTCGATCGCGCCGACAGGTGAGGACAACCCATTTACAGTTCAGACCGTATCTGTGTATCTCTTTTAGCTAAAATTCATGTTGGAGATAAGGTTGCTTGGACTAGGGGTAGCTCACCTCCTTAAGCTACGCGGCGGATCAGTAAATGCTGTAGAGAAAAATAATATTGAAAAACGATCTGGGTTCCTTAAACTGTCTGTAATTATTAGGATTCTAAAGTGATAAGATTGAATTGAAAATTTTCAGGCTTGTTTGTTTCACTTTGAAAAATCTAGCTATTTAGAAAACGGGTGTATTGGATTGATCTCAGTAAAGAATTTGGGTAGGATATAGGTAAGGGCGGATTTACTGCTACAGTTGTGAAACGGTTGAGATTTTAATTCTTGGGTTTTGATGGAGCGCGATTCGGTTGGTCTTAGCTGTCCGCTGCCGTGCTTTCGAACGGGGTGGCAGAGATCTTGAAACGGGAGAGATGGGAAAACTCCGGGGGAAACCTGGTGTAGAGGCTCCGAAGCTCAAGTTAGAATCTTTCAAAAGCAAGGTAATACCAGATAGTACAAAGTTTGCATACCTCCGTTGTCAGGGGGCAGGGGGCTCTTAAAGTCGCTTCGCGTACTCGTCCCGAGGCCCTTGTCAGATCGGGTATGATTACCCTTGCGCTTGTCAACTCGGCCGTCGTCCCTTCTGCTGAGACAGAACCGTCACTACCTAACCGTCTAACTGGAGATGGCGGCGTCAGTGGCGGTGGCAGGTGGCCGTTTAGAGTGTTACTGCCAAAACGTCAGATCCCAAGTCAGTCAGGCGTGGCGCCCTCGGGCACGGACTTCCCTGGTGCCAGGCATGGTACGACTTGTTTGGCTTTGGTGCCTAGAAGATGATGCGAAGTGCTGAGCGAGGCGGTCTTGAGCTCGGAGGTATCCCGAACTGTAACAAGGTGGGTCAGTTCGGTGATGTGTGTCCCGAGCTGTTACAAGGTGGCAGTTCGGCGAAGTCTACCCCGAGCTGTTACAAGGTGGGCCAGTTCGGCGAAATGTATCCCGAGCTGTTACAAGGTGGTCAGTTCGGCGAAGTCTATCCCGAGCTGTTACAAGGCGGCAATTCGGCGAAGTCTACCCCAAGCTGTTACAAGGTGGTCAGTTCGGCGAAGTCTATCCCGAGCTATTACAAGCAGCAATTCAGCGAAGTCTACCCCGAGCTGTTACAAGGTGGTCAGTTCGGCAAAGTCCATCCCGAGCTGTTACAAGGTGGGTTAGTTCGGCGAAGTGTGTCCCCTTGTTCCCGCCTAGGCTTGACCCCTTTTGCCGAGCTGTCGTTTCTGGCACGTGTCTCATAATAAAGAGGTCGGGCCAAATCTTCCTTCATCAATTGCCCCCCACTCCTTGCGCCGAGGGCCTTGCCATGGTGCGGGGAGTTTTCGCGAGGTGGTTGTAGATTTGTCCCGTCCTTCAAACCTTCACTGTATGAGACGCTTTTGCTAGGGTTTTTTCGGTTTTTGAGAAGGCTAGAAACGTGCCTTACTCGAGAACGCTGGTGGTTGTGAACGTGCGTTTTAAATTTCAAACCAACTCGCGCTGCTGGGACGTGACAGCGGGTCATTTCAAAAAGGCACGCCACTGCTGTACGTACGCCGTCGACTGTCAGGGAGACGTGCGGCGCGTCAGATTCGAAAAAACGCGTGTCGAGGCGACGTCGGTTTCAAAAAGACGTGCTGACATTTTGCTTTTTTCATAAAGACGTGCGCCAATCAAGTCTCGACTTTAAGGGTTGCGCGGTTGGTAAGAACGTGGGCCGTCGGATCGTCTTCAGTCTGCACGGTCGATTCTTGGTTACTATAGCTATAAATAGTGGGGGACCCCGGTTGGTTTGTCACTTCTGCGGTTGTCTATCGAGTTCGCGTCCAACCTTCCAACTCGCGTCTGAGTCTCTTCCAGCTCGCGTCAAGGCTGGTTATACAGTCTTCGCGGTTCTTTAGCTTGTTCTTCAAAACTTTCCGGTGAGTACTTTCTTGAATCTATCTTTTCCCCAATGTCTAGCTTTGATAACTCAAACGATTCTTTGAGTAGGGCCGACGTAGGTTCCACCAACCGAGCCGTGTCCCCAGACTGCCTCAGTGATCCTGAGGTGGAGCTTGAAGACTATGAACTAGTGGGCCGAGTTGCTTCGGGCAGTTTGGCGCCTACCTCTCGCCAAGGTCGGATGCTAGACAGGTTTGGTCCTTCGACCATGACGCCTGAGGGGTTTCAATCCATACTTCTTTCCTACAATCTTCCTGGGGGGTACAAATATTTCATTCCTTCGGGTAGCTTTCCTTGGGAACACGGTCCCGACGAGATCGTGACTTTTCGAGAGCAGCTCGCCGCAGGGTTGCGACTTCCTTTCCATCCCCTTCTCGTCGAAGTCATAAACCACTTCGGTGTCACCATTGGCCAGTTTCATCCGAACTCTATTCGGAACCTGGTGGGGACGATATCCCTTTTTTGCGAGCAGAACTTTCCATTGGACTTAGAGATATTCTCCTCTATCTTGATGCTCAAGAGACAGGCGGGTCCTCTTCCTGGGGGGAGACGGGCGTATTACCTTACTCCTCGCCAGGGTTTTAAGCTTCTGCACGATCTCCCTAACAAGGTCCCGTCGTGGAAGCGGGACTACTTCGGCGTGCGAAGTGCACATGGATGGCCCTTTCAGACTGGGTGGGGTGAGGCCGCTCCCGACTCGGGCGTAACTCTTGATAAAGAGACGGTGAAGGGTCTCTGGCAGTGGGCACGGCAAGGCTTAAAGTGCCACCACTACTTAACGGAGGCTAAGCTTTTTGCAGCCGGCCTGAGTTCGGGTAGGTTTCTGGCTATGCGGTTTCTTGCATGCTCTGTTCCTTCATTTTTTCTGATGTCGAACTCGTTCTGCAGGTGTGATGGATGCGGAGAGAACTCGCGGCGGGCGTTTGTTCCAAGGTATGAAGAGGAGGAAGCGGGTCGCCAAGCGAACTCGTAACGAGCTGCCCCTGGATGAGGAGCCCCAAGCCCCAGACCATACGACAGAGGATCTGCCCAGGGAGCCCAAAGTGACTCCACCGGTGCACGAGACTGCCGGGGCGCCTTTCGCTGAAACCACTCATACGGGCGCTCCTGCGTACTCAAGTGCTCCTCACTCCGGGTCTGCTCATACGCAGGCTGGGCCCTCAGGCTCGGGAGCTCAAGGGGAGTTTAGGAGTGTGTTGATGCCGAACTACGCTCTTCAAAAGAGTAGGGATGCTACTTTCCCCGAGGAGGTCGCGGTGTGGACCGATCTTCCCTTGAATCAGGTCGCTTGCCGCGCCGTAACACATGCCATGGTGGTAAGTGAGATTGTCTTTTTTTTTTTTTTTAATTCTGTTGCTTCTGTTGTCTTTTTGCTCACTTGTTTCTTTTGGTAGGTGAATTCTTCGATTCTTGCCTTGGCGGCCCAAGTGGAGAGGACAGGCGTGATCTCCTGAGGTTGTTGCTCATACTGCTGAAGAAGCCTTCCGTGCTGCAGAGGCAAATACCCGGGCTACTGAGGCGGCTGCTTACGCTGCTGAAAAGGCTGCTCGCGTCGCGATGGCCAGACAGGCGAGGTCTCAGCGTGACGCCGAGGCCAAGGGGGTAGTTGTCAAGCACATGGTGGACTTGAAGTTGGATTTGCAGCATCAAGTCGAGTATCTTCAGGAGGACATTAGGGAGAGAACACAGATTTTCTCCCAAGGCATTGAAGACGCCAAAAAGAAGGCAGTTGAAGACTACATTGCCTCCCCGCGTTTTGACGATCTGATGGTGGACTCTTACAGGAGGGGGTTCAAATTGAGCCGGTGGATGATCCGGAATACATACCCCGACCTCGATGTAAGTGCCATAACCACTTCGCGCATAACTCAGGAGATGGCCAATGCTGCCGATGGCGAGCCGGACTCTGAAGGATAGGCAGGGCCTTCGGGTGTTGTTGAAGTGCCTTCCGATGGCGAAGAAGTGGCTCCGGGCATGTAATTTTCTTTTTTTTTGCCAGTGTACTTTTTCTTGCAATGGAGTGTCTTTTTCCCCTTGCTCATCTTCCCCGAGCTGTTTCTTTGCCGGGTTTTTAGATTTTCGGGGTCTTTTATGCCGTGAACTGATTTTTTGTCGAGCTGATAATGTGCTGAAGTTCCTCGGCTTGCCTTGTGGCACATGGCCTGATTTCGTCCACTTCGCTAGGTGGTTTATAGGTAGTATCGCCTCAAGTTCACGATGTTCCACGTTCGGGGTACTCGTTTGCCTTCCAAGGTTTTGAGTTCATATGCGCCCCCGAGAGCTGTTTTTACTTTATAGGGCCCTTCCCAATTAGGTCCAAACTTGCCGACGCCGGGTTCGGGCACCATAATTTTCCAAAGGACCAGGTCGCCGACTCGGAAGCTTCGTCGCTTTACTCTGCTATTGTAGTGGCGAGCTACCTGCTGCTGGTATGCCGCTGTTCGGATGTGCGCGAGGTCCCTTACCTTGTCTAGTAGGTCGAGGTTGGTCCGTAACTCGTCTCCGTTCGTCCGATCGTCGTATGTTTCTAATCGCAACGTTGGTATTTCGATTTCCGCCGGGATCACCGCTTCAGTGCCGTAAGTGAGGTTGAAGGGGGTTTCTCCCGTGGCTGCTTTTTCAGTCGTTCGGTGAGCCCATAAGACACTTGGTAGCTCTTCGGCCCACAATCCCTTAGCTCAATCCAGATGTGCTTTCAGTCCGCGCAGGATGGCTCTGTTCATTACTTCTGTCTGACCGTTTGCCTGTGGGTGCGCGACTGACGTGAAATTTTGCCGAATCCCCATGTCCTGGCACCACTCTTGGAACTTGATATCCTCAAACTGTTTGCCGTTGTCGGAAATTAGAACCCGAGGTAATCCGAACCGACATACTATGTTCTTCCAAAAGAAGTTCTGTATGTTTCGGGCCGTAACAGTTGCCAGAGGTTCGGCTTCTATCCACTTCGTAAAATAATCTACCGCAACAACTAAGAATTTTCTCCCGCCTGTTGCTGGTGGGAATGGCCCAAGGAGGTCGATGCCCCATTGTGCAAAGGGCCACGGGCTGGCGAGGTATTTGAGGTCGGAGGCAGGTTGATGGTGGATGTTAGTGTGCTTCTGACACTTGTCGCATTTTCTGACGAGCTCGACAGCTTCTGCCTTCATCGTTGGCCAGTAGTATCCTTGTCGAAGTTCCTTTTGGGCGAGTGCTCTGCCCCCCAAGTGTCCGCCGCACAGGCCTTCATGAGTGTCGCGGAGTACAAACTCGGCTTCAGTAGGTCGCAGGCACCGCAAATAGGGGAGCGTGTACGACCGTCGGTATAACCGTTCGTCTATTATGACATATTTGGCCGCCTGACGCTGCACCCTTTTGGCGGCATTGCGTTCTACAGGGAGGGTTCCGTCTATCAGGAAGCTCGCGAGTGGATCGATCCAGCTCGGCTCTGCTTCTAAGATGGGAGCGACCTCCTCTGTCCCCCCGAGAATACTAGGCCGAGGTAAGTCCTCTATGTACACAGTTCTCATATTGTTGTGACTCGTGCTAGCTAACCGGGACAGGGCGTCGGCCTCAGTGTTTTCGGACCTCGGGATTTGCCTGATGATGTGTGACCGGAAGTTGAGCAGGGCTTCTTTTACTTTGGCCAAATATGCGATCATGGAGAGATCGCGTGCTTCGTACTCGCCGGTAACTTGGTTTACCACGAGCTGAGAATCGCTGCAGATGACCAAGTGTTTTGCCTTAAACTTTCACGCTAGGTCCAGCCCGGCGATTAGCGCTTCATACTTTGCCTCTTTGTTGGATGTCGCGAACTCAAAGCGTAGCGCGTACTCTACTTTTGTGCCGCTCGGGCCGCACAAGACTATTCCAGCTCCGCTGCCCTGCCGATTCGAGGAACCATCCACGTGAAGGATCCAGGGCTCCTCATCCCAATTCGCTCTTCGCCTGATCAGGAGAAATGCCACACTGGATGCTACTTCACGGGGTTCGAACTCTATGGGCTCAGGAGCTCCGGGTTCGCCGCAATTGGGGACCTCGGGCTCAACCTGTGGGGCTTCGTGGCTGAAAGTGCACTCGGCGATAAAATTTGCCAAAGCTTGGGCCTTGATAGCGGTTCTCGATTTGTACTGGAGATCGTACTCGCTGAGTTCGATGGCCCATTACATCAGTCGACCGGAGACTTCGGGTTTGAGTAAAACTTGTCTGAGAGGTTTGTCAGTTAGGACGATGACTGTATGAGCCTGGAAGTATGGGCGGAGTTTCCGAGCTGCTATTACTAGGGCGTATGCTAGTTTTTCTATCTCTGGGTACCTTGCCTCTGCTCCCTGCAAAATTTTACTAACATAATATATGGGTCGTTGGACCCGGTCTGTTTCCTTTATTAGTACCAAACTGACCGCCTCGTCGCTCACCGAGAGGTACAGTTCTAAGACCTCGCCCACCTCGGGCCGGGCTAAGGTTGGCACACTAGCGAGGTAACCTTTTAGTTCATCGAATGCGAACTGGCAGTCCTGGGTCCACTCGAACCCTTTGCCTCTGACTGCCTTGAAGAAGGGTAGGCAGCGGTCTGCTGATTTAGATAAGAAGCGGCTTAGAGCGGCTATGCGGCCGTTTAGCCTCTAGACCTCTTTTACTTTCCGAGGTGGTTTCGTATATAGAATGACTTTTATTTTGTCCGGGTTGGCCTCAATACCGTGCCGATTGACAATGTAACCTAGGAACTTGCCCGAGGTGACGCCGAAGACACACTTGTTGGGGTTCAACTTCATGCTAAAATGTCGCAGGATTTGGAAAACAGAATCTAAGTCTTGTATTAACTCTTGTGAAAACTGAGTTTTGACGACCATGTCGTCTACATAGCACTCTATCTTCGTACCAATCAGGGGCCGAAATAGCTTATTTACAAGTCTTTGGAAAGTTGCCCCGGTGTTTTTTAGTCCGAAGGGCATGACTTTGTAGCAATACAGGCCGAACTCGGTAATGAAGCTGATTTTTTCCTCATTGGATGGGTCCATCCTAACTTGGTTGTAACCCGAGTAGGCGTCCAGGAAGCTTAGCAACTCGTTTCCCGAGGTCACGTCCACTAGGCGGTCAATTCTGGGGAGGGGGAAGCAATCTTTCGGGCAAGCTCGGTTCAGGTCGATATAGTCGACGCACATGCGCCACTTGCCGCTTGCCTTTTTTACCAACACCGGGTTGGCCACCCAGCTCGGGTAGTGGACTTCCCTTATGAAGTTTGCTGCGAGGAGCTTTTCAACCTCCTCGTCGACCGCTCTCCAGCGTTCTGGGGCTAAGTTGCGTTTCTTCTGTATAACGGGTCTGACTACAAGGTCAGTATTAAGTTTGTGATTTATCGGTCTGGGGCTAATGCCGGGCATGTCAGCCACGGACCAGGCAAAAATATCTAAATTTTGGAGTAAAAAACTTACCAGTTCGGCTCGTAGGGGATCTTCGATGGAAGATCCGATGCTTAGTGTGCGAGCTGGGTCCGTAGCTGAAGCCTGGATTGTGACTGTTTCCTCCGTGGGCGAAGCTCGCTCCTCACCTTGCTCCGCCGGCCGCTCCAGCTCGAGGTCGTCGGCCGCCTTGGTTTTTCCCTTTAGGGCGGCAACGTAGCACTTGCGGGACTCGAGCTGGTCTCCCCGCGCTACCCCTATACCGAAGTCCGTAGGGAACTTCATGGCCAAATAGTAGGTGGAGACCGCCGTTCGTAGGACATGCGTGATCGGCCGCCCTATTATGGCATTGTATGGGGAGGGGGTCGCGACTACCAGGAAATCATGGTTGAGTCTGACCGCACAAGGCCATGTGCCAACTTCCACAGGGGCAGTTATTTTCCCGAGGGGCCTAACTTCCTCTCCGCTGAAACCTACCAGGGGAGTGTTCGCGGGCTTCAACTCGCTCCTCTTTAACTGCAGCTGGTCAAATGCCGATTTGAAGAGGATGTCCGCTGAGCTGCCCGAATCTACGAGTACGCGCCTGACCTCGAAATCGCTGATCCTTAGCTTAATGGCAAGCGCGTCATCATGGGGGTAGTGGACTCCTCGCGCGTCGTCCTCTGTGAAAAAGATTGGCTCTTCGGTCTTTGGCCTCTTTGGGAGGTTCATTTCTTCGAGGGCCACTTCGCGAACTGAAGTCCGGGCTGCTGCCGAGGTACACCCTGCTACTACGGATCCTCCCACTATTACATGGATGGTTCCCCGAACTGACCTCTCTTCCGGAGGCTGCTTCTGCAACGGTTCGGCAGGTCTGTTGCTAGACTCGGGTGCATCCTTTTCTTGCTCCCCTTGCCGACCTGCTTTATTGTTATTGTTGTGCTGTACAAAATTTCTCAAGTATCCGCGACGGATGAGTCCCTCTATCTCGTCCCGAAGGTTATTACACTGTTCGGTGCTATGACCATGGTCTCTATGGAAACTACAATACAAATTCTTGTTTCTATCATTCGGATTTCCCTTCAGGCGAGGTGGCCACTTAACGTACGGAGCGTCTTTGATCGTCATTAAGATCTCTGTCCGCCTCGTGTTCAACGGCGTGTAGTCCGTCCGAACTGCTAAGGGGGCCCGGAAGGACTGGTTCGGCTTCGGCTCCCGGGTCGGGTTTTTCTACTCACCGGGTTGGAGAGCTCACCTTCTCTCTTTCTTTTCTCGTTCCCGCCTTCGGTTCGTTGGTTGATCTCTTCCTCAGTCCTCATGAACTTATCCGCGAGTTTGAGAAATTCGGCCACGGTCGCGGGCTGGTTGGCCACCATGTGCCATTTGAACTCTTTGTGCGTCACCTCTCTTTTGGCCGCCGCGAGCTGCACTGCGGGGTCCAACCGTGGTATTTGCAAGCATGCCTCGTTGAACCGCTTGATATAGCCCCGAATAGATTCTCCTTCTCTTTGGACCACTCCAAAGATGCTTTCCTCTGTTCTGGGGCACCGTCGGCTGGTGATGAAGTGTGTGGTGAAGACTTGCACGAACTGGGCCCAGCACTTTATCGACCCGGGGGCCAGGTTCCTGTACCAAGTGCGGGCTACCCCCCTGAGGGTGGTGGTAAAGGCCACGCACATGCACGATTCGCTAGCCCTAGCGATGTGCATTTGCGACTGAAAGGCGTCAACGTGGTCGTTGGGGTCGAAGGACCCATCGTACTTGTCTAGAGGTGGGAGTTTGAAGTCCCTGGGTAAGGGGACCGCCAGGAGTTCCGATGCGAGGGGGGAAGGAATTGAGAGAGCCGGGGTAGCCCCTACCTCGTCCGAGCTCGTGGCTTTGCCTCTGAGTTCCGACAAGGCGCGGGTGGTGGTCTGGCGACTTCGCCGGCGCCTTCGCCGTTGAGCGGGCCTTGTGCTGCCGCTGCTGGCCTCCGTGTTACCGAGCTCGATGGGCCCGGAGTGCTGGTAGTCCGCCGCCAGGGCACTGAATCGATTTTCGGTGAGCGGGAGCTCGGGCTTGGAGTGCCGGGGTGCCGACCTCGCGGGCGAGGTTCCCGACCCACCCGCGGGTTGCAAGGCAGGGATGACATTTCTCTCTCTTCGGCCTGGGGACGAGGCCTGGCTGTTGGGGTGGTTTTGGGGCCGGGAGGCCTTCGCCTGGCGGGGGCGCCCATCCTGCGGGGAGGCCTTGACCGGCCTCGGAGCGGGGTGGCGAGGTGGAAGTAGTGGTTGGTTCAGTGGTAGTTGGGGGAACTGCTGTTGGTAGTGATACTGGGAGATGTTGTGCAGCACTTGGTGCTGGTGTTGCTGGAACTGTTGCATTTGGGCTTGCATTGCCCGCATGCACTGCACCAGGTCCTCCAACTGGTCTTGGCTAGCTGCCAGGGGGACGGCAGTTGGTTCAGTGAAAGTTGTCTCAATGGGGAGAGGAAAGGGGACGTTTGTGGTAGGAGGGTTTACGGGTGCCACTGCTTGTGGCGTGTTCAAGATGGGGATCCCATCCGCCGAAAGGGGGATGGTGAACTGTCCAACGCACACTACGGGGACCTAAAGTTGCTCCCTGGTGGCGTTTGTCTCCGTGCCGCGTCCGGTGCTGCTGGAGGAGGCCATGAGTGTTGGGATTTTTGAAGAAGAAAGGGGGTATCGAAGTTTGGAGGGAGGCTTTTTGAAGCGGTTTCCCACAGACGGCGCCAATTGATGGAGCGCGATCCGGCTGGTCTTAGCTGTCTGCTGCCTTGCTTTCGAACGGGGTGGCAGGGATCCTGAAACGGGAGAGATGGGAAAGCTCCGAGGGGAATCCGGTGTAGAGGCTCCGAAGCTCAAGTTAGAATCTTTCAAAAGCAAGGTAATACCAGATAGCGCAAAGTTTGCATACCTCCGTTGTCAGGGGGCAGGGGGCTCTTATAGTCACTTCGCGTACTTGTCCCGAGGCCCTTGTCAGATCGGGTATGATTACCCTTGCGCTTGTCAACTCGGCCGTCGTCCTTCTACTGAGACAGAACCGTCACTGCCTAACCGTCTAACTGGAGATGGCGGCGTCAGTGGCGGTGGCAGGTGGCCGTTTAGAGTGTTGCTGCCAAAACGTCAGATCCCAAGTCAGTCAGGCGTGGCGCCCTCGGGCACGGACTTCCCTGGTGCCAGGCATGGTACGACTTGTTTGGCTTTGGTGCCTAGAAGATGATGTGAAGTGCTGAGCGAGGCGGTCTTGAGCTCGGAGGTATCCCGAACTGTAACAAGGTGGGTCAGTTCGGCGAAGTGTGTCCCGAACTGTTACAAGGTGGCAGTTTGGCGAAGTCTACCCCGAGCTGTTACAAGGTGGGTCAGTTCGGCAAAATGTACCCCGAGCTGTTACAAGGTGGTCAGTTCGGCGAAGTCTATCCCGAGCTGTTACAAGGCGGCAATTCGGCGAAGTCTACCCCGAGCTGTTACAAGGTGGTCAGTTCGGCGAAGTCTATCCCGAGCTGTTACAAGCGGCAATTCGGCGAAGTCTACCCCGAGCTGTTACAAGATGGTCAGTTCGGCGAAGTCCATCCCGAGCTGTTACAAGGTGGAATAGTTCGGCGAAGTGTGTCCCCTTGTTCCCGCCTAGGCTTGACCCCTTTTGCCGAGCTATCGTTTCTGGCACGTGTCTCATAATAAAGAGGTCGGGCCAAATCTTCCTTCATTAGGTTTATTTTCATAAGTCGACATGATTAAGGGAATGGCGGTATGACGTTACGAGAGCTTTAGTATAAAAGTGGTCCGGATTTGACTGTCATTGACCGAATCATCTTATAAATCTCTGTTCTGGGTTAGGCTTTAAACTCAGGTTAAATTATTTTCGTGGTAGCAATGGCATTTCGGGATGCTGTCCTGGTGTTGGTTTTGGTGTATTTTTCTGTTGCAGCTGTAGTTCAGTCCAGTGAGTTGATCTCTGTTGTCGAGCTTGAGGCTTTGAAGGCTTTCAAGAGTTCAGTCACCCACGAGCCACTTAAAGCACTTGCAGATTGGACTGATGCAAATCATCACTGCAATTGGTCTGGTATTGGATGTGATTTTTCATCTAACCGGGTCATTTCAATTGCTCTTGTCGAAAAGAAACTTGAAGGGAAGATTTCTCCATTCATAGGAAACATTTCAACTCTCCAGGTTTTTGACTTGACTTCTAATTCATTTACAGGTTCTATTCCTGTTCAGTTGGGGCTCTGCTCAGGGCTCATCCAACTAATCGTTTTTGACAATTCACTTTCTGGTTCTATTCCAACAGAGTTAGGGAGTCTGAAAAATCTGCAGATATTAGATGTTGGGGCAAATCTTTTGGATGGAAGCATCCCTGAGAGCATTTGCAACTGCACGGCCTTAACTATGTTTGGTTTCAACTCAAACAACCTCACTGGTACTATCCCATCTAACATTGGCAATTTAGTTAATCTTCAGCAAGTAGTAGGTTTTACAAATAAATTAGTAGGTTCTATACCATTTTCTGTTGATAGGTTAGGATCTTTGGAAAATCTAGATCTGAGTCAGAACCAGTTGTCTGGAATAATACCTCCTGGATTGGGAAACTTGTCCAACTTACAGTATCTTCAATTATTTGAAAATTTTCTTGTTGGGAAGATCCCACCTGAACTCGGTCGTTGTAGGAAACTTGTATATCTGAACCTGTACAGGAATCAATTTACAGGAGACATTCCTTCTGAGCTTGGGCAACTGGAAAACTTAGAAACATTAAGGTTATACGAGAATAATTTATCTTCCACAATCCCTGCCTCCTTATCACAATGCAAATCACTAACTCATCTGGGTCTTTCGCGAAATCAATTAACTGGAAGGATACCTATTGAACTCGGATCCTTGAGATCATTAATAGTTCTAAACATGCACTTGAATCGATTGACAGGGGAGATTCCTTCATCATTAATGAACTTGACCAATTTGACAACTTTGCAAATCAGCTCAAATTTCATGGTGGGGAGGATTCCTTCAAACCTTGGATCACTGTATAACTTGCAAAAGCTGCTTCTGTTTGAAAACTTCCTTGAAGGTCCAATTCCATCTGAGATTGGTAATCTAAGTCAATTGGTGAACTTAGAACTAGGCGTGAATAACTTTTCAGGTCAGATTCCTCCTGAAATATCAAAATTATCACAACTTCAATTATTTTCCTTACCTGTGAATAATCTAGAAGGTGAGATTCCAAAGCCATTATTTGAATTGAAACAACTCACTTTTCTCCGGCTAGCGCTCAACAGATTCACAGGTCCCATTCCAGATGCTTTCTCAAAATTCAGGTTCCTTTCATACTTGAATCTCCAAGGGAACAAGCTAAATGGGTCAGTTCCGAAAACCATGGAGCATCTTAAGCAATTAACAGTCCTCGATCTTTCCCACAATCATCTCAGTGGCTCTATTCCCGGATCAGTGATAGCAAGCATGAAAAGCATATCAATATATCTTAACTTGTCACACAACTTTTTGGAGGGTACTATTCCAGATGAGCTTGGAGGGTTTGAAATGGTTCAGGCTATCGACATTTCCAACAATAATCTCTCCGGAAGAATACCTGTGACACTTAGAGGCTGCCAAAATTTATTCTCTCTTGATCTGTCAAGAAACCAAATCTCAGGTCAAGTTCCAGGTGATACTTTCTCTCAGTTGGATTTGCTAACAAGTTTGAACCTTTCAGGCAATATGTTAGATGGTTTGCTCCCAGAAAACATTGCATATCTTAGGCATCTTAACTATCTTGATCTTTCTCTCAACAACTTCAATGGCACAATCCCTGAAAGCTTTGCGAACCTTTCCACCTTGAAACATCTCAACCTTTCCTTCAATTGGCTTGAAGGCCCTGTTCCCAATGGAGGCATATTTAGAAACCTAGATGTGTCTAGCTTGCAAGGAAATGCTGCTCTCTGTGGAACCAAATTTCTCAAGCCATGCAGCAATAGGAGTCGCTTGACTGCCTCCCATCACTTCTCCAAGAAGTTTGCTTTAATTTTGATAGTTATTGGATCTGTTTCTGGTCTTATAATTCTGATATTTGCGATCTTATCTCTTTACCGATGCATCAAAAGGGAAAAGTCAGAGGGTGATGGATGTCCAGAACCAGAATATGCTTTAATAGCCCCTATCCTGAAGAGATTCAATCAAAAGGAATTGGAAGTTGCAACAGATTTCTTTTGTAAAGATAATGTGATTGGTACCAGCAAAATGAACAGTGTTTTCAAGGGTAAACTTGAAGATGGGAAAGCAGTAGCTGTGAAGAAACTGGACTTGTATCAATTCTCTGCAGAGGTTGACAAGTGCTTTGGTAGAGAAATCAAGACCCTCAGCCATCTAAGGCATAGGAATCTAGTTAAGATAGTTGGTTATGCTTGGGAGAGTGGGAAGATAAAGGCTTTGGTCCTTGAGTACATGGAAAATGGGAGCTTGGCAAGCATTATACATGATCCTCATGCAGATCGATCAAGGTGGACAATTTCTGAGAGGCTGAATTTATGTGTTTCTGTTGCAAATGGGTTGGTTTACTTGCACTCTGGTTACGACTTCCCCGTCATTCACTGTGATTTAAAGCCCTCTAACATTCTTCTCGGTGGGGATTGGGAGGCTCATGTGAGTGATTTTGGAACAACTAGGATGCTGGGTGTTCACCTCGAGGATGAAAGCAGCCTTTACTCATCATCAGCCTTTGAAGGCACTATTGGCTACTTGGCACCAGGTATTTTCTGTGGTTGATTTTACAACTCTATATATTTAAATATGTAGCACCAAAATGGTCCCTCTTCCTTGCCTTGTATATTTCCCCTCATGCAGGGCGAAAATTACATCCTTCTCTGTTCTGTCTTCTGGTTGGTTCTGTTCTTGTTTATCATATTTCACATTGGGTTAAATATTTAACTCCTATTGCATCACATGAGTTCTTCCCTTTTGCTTCCAATACTTAAATGATATTTGGGGACTCTTCAACAAGTTGTTTTACTTAAAACATGAGATGTAATGATGCAGAATGAATGTTATTTTTTAAAAAGTTCTTATTATTCACTTGCAAGGATAAGCGTTATTTGAGTTTTCAAAGAAAACCATCTTAAACCAATAGCTGAGAATAAATTTTTCATTTCAATTAAGAATGTACAAATCAGTCGCCGTTTCAACGGACAATATGAAGCACTCTTATTTGACCTTCTCTGTGAGTTGCCTGTGAGAAATCTCATGATGTTTTGAGCATTTTCTTGCCTCCTCTAGGACATGTTATCCACTTCAGACTTTACTGTTTATTGTGATCAAATGCATTTATTTGCTTCTCTTATTTTTTTAATCTCATTCTTCAGAGTTTGCATACATGAGGAAAATTACAACTAAGGTGGACGTTTTCAGCTTTGGAGTAGTGGTGATGGAGTTCCTAACCAGAAGAAGTCCTACTGGGACAATAGAAGAGAATGGGCTTCCAATTACTCTTCGTCAACTGGTGGAGAAGGCTCTAAAAAATGGAGCAGAAAGGCTTTTTCAAGTGATTGACCCAGATCTAGCTCTCACTATATCCACCCAACAGGAGCAAGAGAAAGTATTCGAACTTCTTGAATTGGCTTTGTCTTGCACCTGCCCAGCCCAAGAGGATCGGCCAGACATGAATGACGTGTTGTCTGCCCTTTTGAAGATAAAGCAGGTAAAATTGGACCCAAGCCATGGTCCTTTCTTGCTGAAGACTACAGGGTGAGAAGGTTTAAGAGCCTCTAGACCAAGATCATGTGAAATCATTCTATTGATGCTATCAAAGCTATGAGCTCAGCAGTGAGACCTTTACAATCTACCAGCATTGGTTGGGATTCAACCATCATTAAGATCAGAGCATATCAACAATTGTACAGGATTAATGATCTTCATGCTAGTTTAATACATTTTGTTGTAATGGATTTGAAACTTGTAATCAACCAAGTTTCTTAAAAACTGCCTTTCATAATATTTGGAGGAGCACAAAGGTGATGCAGGCATCTTAATGCTAGAAATTGAAATCGATCTGATGAGATCAATTTTTAACCTTGCAATCAACAGACTGCTGCTTCACTTTGCAAACAAATACATAAATGATGCAATTACATTTATGCCTGATAAAAAAAATCATTCTCTCACATACTGCAGAAACAAACTCATCTACAGTGTGGGAACTCAAACACTCCAAAACCACTATAATCTTCACCAGCACAAGCTGCTTCATTCAAAAACAAGTGAACCAATCTTAAGGGTTCCTTCCTTTCTCCATTGTCATCACTTAAGTACTTAATCACCCATCGAACCTCTTCATTTCCTTCACACACTTGGGCCCCCTTACCCCAGCAATCTTTGAATAAAAACCCTTCATGAAAGAAAAGCAAACTTCACTCGCTCTTTATTTCCGCATATCCTTTTCTACATCTTCATTTTTCTACGGTGTAGTTGACAAACCCAGGAGTTCAATGGGGGGGTGGGTCAAATACTAACGAACATAGATTAGGGGGGGCCAAAAGTTAATAAAACAAGGGTGAAGGGTTGAAGTATAAATGAATCATCAATGGGGATTGTGGGGATTTTCAAAGCATAGGGGGGCAATGGCTCCCCTCCGCCAACCCCCTGGCTCCGCCCCTGCCTTGTTTTTAGCCTCTCCAATGACATTGGTCTTGTTTTTCAACATTTGGTGGAGTGGGTCTTCATGGTCATTGGGGAGTAGGGATGCAATTGAGTTGAGCTGAACCGAACTTCTGTTTGTCTTGGCTCGATTCCACTAAAATATTGTTAAGCTTGAATTGACGACTTTATTTGAATTTTATTTCTTGATTTGAGTTCATTTCGATCAAATATTCCATGAGCTTGAATTCGACTTAAAATCTTGTAAACAAATATATTTTTATATTTTATAAATATATATTATATAGTATATTTTTATATTATATAGAGCGTAAATATATATATATATATATAGATATATATTAATCAAGTTTGAATAATTAATCAAGCTTGCCTTGAAAATTGTACTCGAATCAAGCCTAATTGAACTCGAGATCGAACTATACTATTAGAAATCGAATCAAAGGGAAAGTCAAGGGACTGGCAAGATAAACTCTTGGAAAGGTTTGCTGTCATGGATGGCTGATTTGCTGTTGTTGGGTTGTTGATCATAATGAAAGTAAATAGGAGAGCTAAGAGGTCATTGTGATTAAATTGTTCCTATCACCATTCATAGGTTGAACTGCTACTTGTTTCTATTACAATTGATGAAGAACCACATCTAGGAACCTGAGATGAACTTTGTGATTTCAACCTCTCCTCAACCTGTTCAGATGTAAATTGTGATTACAATGCAACAAAAAAGAAATGGAATTTGATGGTGGGGTCTGATGAAGATCAAAAGTCGTTGACTTGATCGTCGAAGTTACAATCCCGGTGTATTACCCTAGGCCCTTTGACTTTGCTCTCCCTTGCAAGTACTCCACCAACCTCTGAGCTGCCCCAAGTCAGCCAATGCCTTTGATGATGCTGCCAGGTGGTCACTCCGCGTACATGTGGTAGAGCTTGACTGTGCTTTTTCTGGTGCAACTCGCCTTGGTGAAGTGTGTTCTCATCACACATACCCATCCTATTAATCAATGGGCCCCGAACTTCCTCCACAAAAGCTAATATGATTACATAAACACCAATCCTAATAAATATGATACATGATTATAATATAAGGAATTCTATTATATATCAACTATAGAATACATAATTGGGTATCTAATTAACTTATATATTCTATCATGAAAAACTTAGAGTATAATGAATACAAAACAAAATATACATTTTAAATTGGGCTCGTCGCTCTTTCATCAAGTAGAAATCATCAATAATCATGTCTACCGTGAAGCTTTCAACATTTTTCCTCTCAATATAGACAATCAAATAGTCTATGAGAAAGTCATTTTTCATTCTATTATGAAGCTTGATTTAACAATTTTCATGGTTGAAAAAACTCGCTCAATAGTTGTTGAAATGGGAAGAGTTTAAATAAGTCCAATCAATTTATCAATTAAATGATAAACTTTTGGCTTTCTAGTTTCCATTAATCATAGACATAAATTAGTGATAGTAGGCAAATTCTACAAATTTGAATGGTTGGGCACATCAAGTTTATAGTGTTGTAATTGATATTTCAACTGATTTTTGAAAAAATTGTAGAATTCATCTAATGGACGCCATGAAGGGTGCAGAATGGGTGGACGAATTTCAAAAATTTTCCTACCTTCTCTCAATTAGGAATTATATTCCCTAAATTTAGAATACAATATTCAATGATTCTACTTGAACCATAATCGAACCAGATTTGAACCAAAAGGAAATAGGGAGGATTATACCTAATCTAGAGAAACAATATCTCCCAAAGTTGGTGTTCACGCCCAAAGAAGACACCAAGATCCGCTCTTGCTGAAGATGACACAGCTGTGGATGGAACGAAACCAGTAGGGTGCATCCTACACACAGGATCCTTCGCAAGAACCCACTGGAAACTTCGAACACCGAATCATTTTCAGTCTTTTCTGTAAGACTGATGTCAAGAAATGATTTCTTGACTTCTTTATTCTGCAAAGATCGAATCTTGCAAGAGGGGTAGGTGGCGGCTGGAGGAGAACTCCTGGGACGAAGATGGCTGAACAGCTTTTCTTCTCTCTAGAGTTTTGTGAGATATAATCTCTGTACACAGAAGACTTTCTTCTCCACTGGAAAAACTTGGTTCGAAATCTGGTATTTTCGAATTGGTTTTCTCATCCTTTCTTCTTGATTAAGAAAACCTCCTAATTAGGAGTTATCCCAATCCAAATCAATATTTGGATAGGGGATTATCTTAATCCTATCTGCAGATTAAGTTAGTTTACTCCTGATCTTATCAGGAGGTTACCAAATTCAAATCTGATTTGAATTTGGTCTCTCAGAGTGGATAAGGTCAAAAGCCCAATCCTTTTACTAACATTAATCTCAGATTCACCCCATAGATGGGTGATCATATTAGCCCAACTCATAATGGGCTTTTGGCCCATTAAGTGTTTAGTGCTTAACTAGCTTCCAACCTACTGCCCAGTTGGGCTTCTTTGTATGGCGTGGGACCCAAGCATTGATCTACACACCAGCCACATGGGTTCGGCCCAGCCGAATTCACTGAAAAACCCAGTGACCCCTTGAGCCCATCACATGGACCCTATGGGCCCAACACTTACATTAAGTGGTCCTTGGGCCAAGCCATCTTATAAAAACCCAGGGACTGTGGGCAGGTGCAAGATTAGCCCATCAGGTATTATTCTAAATGGTCTTACACTTAACATCTTAGCCCTTAATGATCAAGCACTGCCCGACAAGAGAGGACCTCTCCCTCGGCTACAAGGAACAGTGTCGCACTCTCTACTCACATGGATCCCGGGAATTAAAACCATTTGCAAATCTTTTGAAACTGTATATATATATATTAATTTTGCAAAACAAAATTCTAACGATTGAAATCAGCTGCCGGCAGTTTGGTTTCCATTAGAGAGAGTGCATTCCCGATCATTACCATTGTCCGACAAAGGGGCTGATTTTGTCACTATGATCACTCACTCAGATGAATTCTCAAACTGCCCCAACATGCCTAGGTTTTAACCCCCGCTAAGGATCTCACTGATTGACATATCAAAAACAGCTTGATCCGATACCTAGTGAAGTGTCATAATCGAGTCTAGGGGTCAGGTGTAACTTTCCAGTTTTGCCCATCTGTCTCCAAGGTCCAGGGCAATACTAGAAATCTGGTCCGGTTCAAGGATTCAAGTAATCCCACACTACATACCCCGGTGGCCAAGACAAGCCATCCCAACACTTGGTGGCACACCAGTATCAGCCTTGTCAGGATTAATCTCCCCAGACTTATTCAATGGCTGTGAACATTTAAAACTAACACGAGTCTCTATAAGTGTCCAGTTTTAGGGTCTTACACAGAAATAGACCAAACAAATGAATCAAACATGCACTTTATTTATTTACACTAAATGTCAAAAGTACATCAAATTGGATTGAAGCTAAGGGCATACAAAACTGTCTAACAATTTTTTTCTTAATGATGAAACTTCTCAACCAAATTACATATGTCATCAACTTTGAAGGATTTATAAGCATCCTTAAGATCAAAAGTCGTATTTAAAATAAGATGCTCTCTTGCTTGTTCACTGAATCTACTATTTAACTCTTGCAATTGATGATCTATAGTGGATGTAAATATATTTATTTAACTTTGAGAAACAAGCATTCATATCAGGAGCTTGAATATCTTGATGTTGACAAAAAGATGTCACACTCTTTAAAAGAGCTTTTCAACCATCATCTCTCAATTTTTGTATCAACAATTTTGTTGTAAAGACTAAATGCATAGCATTAAAAATGTCTTGAGTTTTTTTTTTTTTGTTACTCTGACAAAGTACATCAGTGATTCTCATTATTTTCTTCATCACATGTATAATAAATACAAAATCAAATGACTAGTATTTCACAACAAAAGTAGCATCTCCACGTTGAGAATATGTGGATCCTTTAGTAGATATGTTTTTGAGAACTGAGAATGTTACAGTAAACATCTTTATTAGATTGCAAATTGAATTAAAATGGGAACTCCACCTAGTATCTCTAAGTTGTTCCAAAGTGCCAATTTAATTAATCCATCTTCTAGTTTCAAGATCATCAATTACAACCAAACATGCAATTTCAACTGCATGGATAGTTTGCAATTCATCATTATGCTTACAAGAAACATTAATAGTGTTAACAATAGATGTTAGGTTTTAAAACAATGTTAGCCACCGAACAATATCTATTGAAGCTTTCAAGTATAATCGATTGTTCAAAACTTGTTCTAAAGATTGCTTCTCTATCACCTTTTTTAATATGACATAGATGATTCTTTAAGTTCTCATAACACCTAAGAACATAGTTATGGGCTGAACCAGCATCTTTCTCCATATGATTTAAGAAAGGACAATCCTTATCACTATTAACTTTTCTGCAATTTTTAAATCATTTAACAGTGAATGTATTTGATACAACTTTTCTAATTGGTTTCTTTGCAAAAATATAGCATTGAAAACAAAATGCATCATTTTTGTAGGGGAATGCTTCAACCAAGGAAAACTTTTTAACCATTCAGAGCAAAATTGACAATGATGACTTTCTGAACCAAATAATAGATACTCAGATTGGAGAAACTAATATGACCCAAACTTAATACATGACCTTCAAATTTCATCTTGTTGATTAACCGGGTGGTCTAAAATTTGTGGTCATAATCCTGAATCACGAATTAAAGAAGCAATATCCACATTTTATCATTCAATTCTTAGAGTTGAAGAATTGTGATTGGTAGGTGGTTGCTCAAGATACTAATATTAGATGTAAGAGTTGGTTCACTAGATTTTCTATAATTGAAAAACTAACACATTATGCTATGGAATAAAAGGATATAATATTAAAAACAATTAAACAATATTATAAATGTACAATACAAATAAGATATGAAAGTCTGAATCAATAGTTGGAATTAATGAATTAGATAAAGAACAACTAAATAGGAGTATTTTATTTTATTTTAAATATATAAAATTTTGATTATATAATTAATGAATTAATATATTATAAAAATAGAATGGAATTTTGTGTAAATAGAGCAACTTTTAGTTGCTCTAGGCTTTTAGTAATATTGTATACACAATATACTTGTTTTGTTGTCCCTACTATTTTGCATTATTCAATATATGCTTATGTTATATTCAATTCGCTTCTACCAAACCACTCTTTATGATTATTGTAATGTCTAAGAAGTGAAAAAAATCAATTGCAATTGCATTCTTCACAATTCAGTGAGTTCACTCACTATTAAAGCTTCAAAGTACAAATTCCACTGATCACTTTGCTAGTTCGGTAGTTCCACTATTCCAGTCTTCCAAGATTTCTTCACACGACCAAGCTTCAACCATTAAAGTGTTCTTTTCTTATCTCTTAATCTTCCTTTAGTTCTAATATATTATAAGCAAGTGGGTAGGGCCCCTGACTCCAGGTGTCTTGTCCGATCTTTAGGTGTCTATCACCTCTCTGACACGTATCCCTTGGCATGAGTGCCCAAACCTATTTTGATGGTTAGTTTTGTATTCATCAGATAATTTTAGCCTCATTAGTTACAGACTTTCACACCTCAGACAACTCAATTTTCATTGACTTGCAGGTACTTTGCCACCTCCAAGCTTCCCCGAGTCACTGAGCAACTTTTGATATTCATCAATATTGTGAACATCTTCCGATCAGTGTTTAGAAAAGTGGTGACTGGCCGGTTGGAATAGTTGCACTGTGACTAGGGAGGGACCTTAGTCGGTTCGGTCATACCCACCGCAGTTGATAAAAAACCAATGTAAACTCGCCCTGGTTTTGTGAAATTGCTTGGATCCTTAATAATAGAAATTTTAAAATGTTCTTAATGATACTTGAACCCATGACCTCTAATTTCTATATATTGCTTAATTACCATTAACCCACCTCTTTATTTGACTTAATTAAGGCACTTTAACCCTTAGTCATTTGCTTTAAAAGTCAAGGAACTTGCCATCTGACATATTTAAATATGTTATATATAGTATTTAATATTTATATGACATGTAGTATATATATGTATATACCATGCCATCATGGTTTGACCCGGGTTGAACCTCTGACCCATGAATCTCTCCCTTCTCTAGTTCTATGCCCTGTCCAATTTTCTGAAAATTGCCATCTCCTTTTAGATGTCGTTTCATGTTTGGATAGAAAGTCTGCATTGAGATCTGCTGTAAGACACATTGTTTTAAAAGGCTTAAGCCGTGAGGCGTGTCACATAGATTTTGCCTCAAGGCTTAAGCCTCACAACTTTGATGTAAGGGTTAAGTAGGGTTGGCAACAGGGCGGGGACCATATTCTCCGTTCTCGACCTCGGTTTTGAAATTAATCTCCATCCCCATCCTCAACCCCTGCCAAGGATTAATAGGAATGAAAGTTATACTGCAATTCAAATTCTTAGTAAGCTTAGAGATAAACAACAAATTCGAAGCAAAGGTAGGAACATGAAGAGCATACTTAAATGAGAGATTCTTGTTGAGGTTTAGCTCTCCCATTCTAGAAATAGTGGAGAGAGAACCATCAACCACCCTCACCTTATCTTGGTCCGACAATAGATGATATGATGCAAATAGAGAGGACATATGTATCATATTGTTAGTGGCTCCTAAATTAATTACCCAAGAACTAGAATTTATAGGACTAGTAACACTATGAGTAGAGATAGTGCCTATTTTGGCAAGGGAAGAGGATGCAAGGGGGTTGTTCCTCAACTAGACCATGGCTTGGCTAAGGATTTCAAACCCAACCCCAATTGGAGATTCCTATTAATCCCCACCCCCAACCTCGACCCCGGTCGAGGATTCCTATTAATCCCCATCCCTGCCTTGCTAAAACAATCCCTTTCCCCACCAAGTCGGGTCCCCAACCCTATCGGATTGAGGCATAAGCCTCAAGGTGTGAGGCATAAAAGGGCATAGGCCTCATATCTCAATGATTATTTAGTGATTTAATTCTAAAAAAGTATAAATTTTATTATTTAAAATATATAGAAAAACACTTCAATAATTATAGGCCAAATAAAAAGTAAAACAAGAAAAACCAATAAGGCAAATCAAATTCTATTAGTTTTTCTTATTGTTTTAGGAGAGTTCATGCAAAAAGGACTAATTAAGTTTCTTAGTCTCTTTTGGATAATTTAAGTAGGATTTTTCTTATTGTTCTAAATATAATGTCATAAGTTTGTTATTTTTCTCACTTCTATTAATGGATCTTTTTTCCTTTTAATAATAATAATAATAATCATATATAATAATATTATTATCATTATTATTATTATTATTATTATAGATCAAATAACTAAGTTCTTTCCTTTCTTCTAAATTGTTTTTTCTATATGAAGTGTAAAATGTTTATAATTGTTAATTGACTAATTATTATTTTATTTAATACTTAAATGCTAAAATTTATTACTTATAAGTTTCTAGTTTGTGGATATGTGTACTTTCTATTATTTTAATTTAGTATTTATATGTTATTTTCATGATTTTACAAACTTTAATTAATTAGGCTTGGGCCATTATGCCTTAACTACACTTTTAACCCTTTTAAAACCTTGGTAAGACGATCTGCTGTCTCAATACACGAGTCAGCTGTCCCCTTGTGCGGGACTGTTTGGACACCGCAACGGTGGAAGAGGGGAAGAGAGAGTCAATTTGGAGTTTGGATTTCTTGCGCACCAAAACCCTGCTCACGTTTATCATGCAAGGGGAGATGTTCCCACTTAACGGGGTAGTGTGTTGTGAGTAAACGTGGGCAGGGTTCTCGTGGATAGGAGATTCGAACTCGTCACTTTGGCTGTTTGGAAAAAATAGCCTATGGGTGCCTCTACATGTGACACCTCGGCTAATTTAGGTTACTATTTTGCCCACACTCATTCACAGCAGGCTCTCAAAACAGCCATACAGCTTGTCGGCGGTGAGCAGGGTGCAGCCGCCGTCCACGGCGTTTCAATGTCAGGAAGTCGAGCATCAAGCTTTTATCTTGACGCATTTAATGGCGGGGAGGTTCTTCCATCATCGTACAACTCGCCTTCGACGAATTCTAGTGTATTTTCGCTTGCACCATTTCTCCGAAGAAAAAGGCGAAACAGGAATGAAAACACGAAAAAGAAAAGGAATCGATCGAATGGGAGAGGGATAAAGAACACAGAAATTGAAGCAATCGAGCAATACTGTGGCCATTTGTAATTCCGTTCCACACAGAGCATCAGGAGATTACAATTCCGTGTTTTCGTTCTGCCGTATGCTTCCCTCCGAGAATCGCATACACGAGGAATCATCTTTCCGTCAATGACGGCAGTAACGTAGAACCCATATTGGTGCTCGGGGCTGTAGGCAACGAACTTGGAAACTCACCGGTGGCCTTTCTTCTTAGATTTCAGTTGTCTTTAACTTGCTGCTTCACTGCCGAATCAAAATGTAGATTTGAGATCATCTTCTCAGGTATTACTTGGGTGGTAATCCAAGGACAGAGACGATGTAAAGCTGTTTGAAACAATGCTCCGGCTTTCCTCCTTGGATTCATCTCTCTGTCAGTGATACTCCTTCCTAGTCGTTCCTTTGGAAACTCTGCTCAATTTGTTTTACAGTCCTTGCATTAGACTTCTTTAACTCAATCATCGGGTATCGGTGGCTTTAGAATCGTGAATCTATCAATCTGTCTTTTGGAATTTTGATTGTAAATCATTTAGTACAAGAATCTAACAGTTTCTTAATTTCACAATTCTGCTTCTGTATCCAACTTAGTAGAAGAATCTAGCAGTTTCTTGACAGCTTCGGAAAGAAAACTCAATAAAGAAACCAAAATGAAAAATTCGATGGCTTAATCTCTTGGACTTGGGATCCTTCAATCCGGTTGCCTCCTGTTCTTTAATTCTTTTGTCAGTGACTTAAAATTAGCCCAGTTAAACAGCTGCCCATAAAAGAAATTAGATCAGAGATAAAAAGTAGATGAATATTTGAGAATGATGGCTAAACTTTTGATTAATTTGAAAAAGGGCCACTCCTACTACTACTACTACATATAATTCACACTTTTGTGCATCAATTTAAACAATTTACATCACACGCACCAAGTTCATCAAATCCACACTGAAATGAGGAGGACCGTCTCATGGTCCAGAACTCTTTTTTCTTTCTTGCTCACTTTCCGGGGACGAAGTTTGTGGCGTAGGCCCAAGCGTTGTTGTTAACAGGGTCGGCCAGGTGGTCAGCCAGGTTCTCCAAGGGTCCCTTGCCAGTCACAATGGCCTGAACAAAGAATCCAAACATGGAAAACATGGCCAGTCTTCCATTCTTGATCTCCTTCACCTTAAGCTCAGCAAAAGCCTCTGGGTCATCAGCAAGGCCAAGTGGGTCGAAGCTGCCGCCGGGGTAGAGTGGGTCTGTCACCTCACCAAGAGGCCCGCCGGCGACACGGTAGCCCTCGACGGCACCCATCAAGATAACTTGAGTAGCCCAGATGGCCAGAATGCTCTGAGCGTGAATCAAGCTTGGGTTGCCCAAGTAGTCCAATCCACCCTCGCTGAAGATCTGTGCGCCAGCCTTGAACCACACGGCCTCGCCGAACTTGACACCATTCCGAGCGAGCAGCTCGGGGAAGACACACCCAAGAGCTCCAAGCATGGCCCATCTGCAGTGGATGACCTCGAGCTCACGGTTCTTGGCGAAGGTCTCAGGGTCAGCGGACAGCCCAGCAGTGTCCCAACCGTAGTCACCAGGGAATTCACCAGTGAGGTAGGAGGGAGGCTCACCGGAGAAGGGACCCAAGTACTTGACTCTGTCTGGTCCATACCATGGGCTACCGGATGAGACGGGCTTCGGCTTGGCCACAGTCTTTCTCATGGTGATCCTGCCTTCACCGAGAAGCTCCGACGCAGAGGGAGCGAGCTTCACGGCCCTTCCGGCCAAAGAGGGAGAGGAGAGAGCCATTGTAGATGCAGCCATGGTAGAAGAGCAGAGTGAGAAGAGGAATGAATTAGTGTGAAGATGAAGAACAGAGAGAGATGGGTGTCTGTGGCTGCTGTTCTTAGATTTGTATTAATAGCAATAGAGAGCCAACTGGTCCTTATCTTTGGAGATCTGTTCCTTCCTTCTCATTGGTTGATACTATCATGAATCTAGATTTTGGTTGCTCACTTGGCACTCTGGAGGCCACCAATCAATCCCGAATACTTGTCAAATGAGTACTGCCACTCTCCAGGTCCTACCCATTTGCTATGCATATCAAGAATCTCCTTTCATGGCGATGAGGCTCTTGTGTCAACCAATTGGCTTATGCCAACTGCCCTATCAGATTATACAATATCTTTTTTTGATAAATTATACCCTACTTTCAGGACCACCAAGAAGGTAAATGCCTACATACATTACCCATCCTCTTTCAATCAGGACTGTTTAATGGGTGGACCAGACTCTCACAGTCAAGATACAAGAGAAGTTGGATCGGTTGACCAGGAGCAAGAATGTGAGCATGACCATAAAGATAAACTACAATTAAAACACATTCACCCCAAAACTGAAGAATCCTGACTAGTTCAAGAATATGTTTATGTTTATATTCAACAACCTTAGTTTGTTTAGGGGTGAAAATACAACTCCACTAGTGAATGACAACGTTATACTTAAATTTGTTTTCCAAGGAAATAAGCTCAGTGCCATTATCAATCCATGGTTTTGTGTCCATCCGATTCGAATGTTTGTTTTAGAATTTTAAAAGCAATTATTTTATTCACCGTATAAAAGGATTATGAAAGAAAGCAATTTGTTCTAGTGGGACCCATCAAATCGAAGTTCCAAAATGTTGCGAAGTTCAGACTTCAGACTTCAGAGGGACTGATGGTCCCACTCCCACACCATCCGGTCAGGTGCACTGGCTCCCCTCAATTAATGGTAATTGATAAATGATCCCAGCAGCATAAGTTACACATCCTAGGACCCAAATCAAACGGCTATGATAGATCACTGTATTAGATAGATGACCATAGAAGCTGTCACATATGGATGTGGAATTGTGGATCCCACACACAAACTTACACCCTAAAATTAATTATAGAGCAGTAACAAGTAATGAAACGTGGAGTTTCAACCTTATCTCTGCCACTTGGGATTCTCAACGGGAAGGCAGGAGAAATTATCTGAGCAACTGGTGGTTCATGGAGTGCCAGCTGGGATGGGAAGATATTCCAAACAATCTTGGATCCCAGATTCAGAATTCTCCAATGGGAAGAGAGAAATGGATACCAAAAGGATAAGACACTTGGCGGTTGGTTATCTCCGTTCTTATTAATACCAACCTCTTTGACAACACTCTCCCACCACTCTCTTCTTGCATACATTTCCTACTTATCAGAGGCAATCTCCCTTTCTCTGCAATGGCTGCCTCTACAATGGCTCTCTCCTCCCCTTCTTTGGCCGGAAAGGCCGTGAAGCTCTCTCTCTCTGCGTCGGAGCTTCTCGGTGAAGGCAGGGTCACCATGAGAAAGACTGTGGCCAAGCCAAAGCCCGTCTCATCCGGTAGCCCATGGTATGGACCAGACAGAGTCAAGTACTTGGGTCCCTTCTCCGGTGAGCCTCCCTCCTACCTCACTGGTGAATTCCCTGGTGACTACGGCTGGGACACTGCTGGGCTGTCCGCTGACCCTGAGACCTTCGCCAAGAACCGTGAGCTCGAGGTCATCCACTGCAGATGGGCCATGCTTGGAGCTCTTGGGTGTG
Organism: Nelumbo lutea; assembly: GCF_056320005.1. Taxonomy (NCBI): domain Eukaryota; kingdom Viridiplantae; phylum Streptophyta; class Magnoliopsida; order Proteales; family Nelumbonaceae; genus Nelumbo; species Nelumbo lutea. The sequence goes on from NC_142686.1 coordinate 94,532,441, forward strand.
TCTTCCCTGAGCTGCTCGCTCGGAATGGTGTTAAGTTCGGCGAGGCCGTGTGGTTCAAGGCTGGTGCACAGATCTTCAGCGAGGGTGGATTGGACTACTTGGGCAACCCAAGCTTGATCCACGCCCAGAGCATCCTGGCCATCTGGGCTACTCAAGTTATCTTGATGGGTGCCGTCGAGGGCTACCGTGTCGCCGGCGGGCCTCTTGGTGAGGTGACAGACCCACTCTACCCCGGCGGCAGCTTCGACCCACTTGGCCTTGCTGATGACCCAGAGGCTTTCTCTGAGCTCAAGGTGAAGGAGATCAAGAATGGCAGATTGGCCATGTTTTCCATGTTTGGTTTCTTTGTCCAGGCCATTGTGACTGGCAAGGGTCCATTGGAGAACCTTGCTGACCACCTTGCAGATCCTGTCAACAACAATGCCTGGGCCTATGCCACCAACTTTGTCCCTGGAAAGTGAGTGAGAGTGGGGAGAGAATTATTATTTCAAAAGAACAAAGCGTGTAGGAAGCTGTTGAGAATGTGAGATTATTAATGCTGGAGTAAATTGGTGAAAATTCATGCAAAGATGTGGATTTTGTGAATTAATGCTGAATACTTTCTTGTGTTTTGATTCTTCAATAACCTCTAGCAATCAATCTCTTCCTTGCCTGTTGTGAGTTTTTGGTTGGGGAACTTTTTCTTTCAAGGCTGTCTTTGTGACCATGTACGAGCAGATAACAAACCTTCCTCCGTAGCAGGGCTGAAAATATAATTAAAATTTTTCAGTTTGAACAAGTTTTCTATCCCTTCTACAATGAAACAAAGGGGGCTTATTTGAAGCCACAGTTCCTAGGCTCATTGTTTTTGTTGCTCTTCTGCCTATAAATTTAAGCAAAATAATCAATCAAAGAATATAACCAGTAATTTGGGAAGAACGTACAAGATAATTCAAGTTTTTAGAAGAGAAGGAAAAGGATACATTTTACATGAACATCTAATTGAGTATCTATTAACAAATATCATCCATATTTAAGCACTTATATGATTTAAATGTACTTTACATTGATTATCAAAACCTTACCTGTTGAAACAGAATATAACAAAGCTAGACGACTTTCTTCAGGTGCAAGAAAATTGCTTCAACAGAATATAAAGGGAACACATATACATTGTTATTGTTGTTGTTCATCAAGAACAAAAGAATGGCTTGACCTAACTCCAAAAATGTAAACTGCACTTTATTTAGGAAATCAATCTCCATCTACCTTTGAACTCCACTCAGAATCATCAGCTTCAAAAAATTCTTTCAATGCTACTGCACCTTTTTTCTGTCCACGGACAAAAATTAAGGCAAGCTCTGGATGTGCTTCTTAGAAACAACCAACCACACACAGTTCCGTCAGCTGTGCAGGTGCATGGGTTTTGGAAAAAACACACCACCTTCTACTGTAACAAAACAAACTCCAGACAGGGATCAAGTCCGATGTGCCACCCTTGCTCTAGCCACAGACTTCTCATAAAGCTCTTCATATTGTGATGCTGAAGAATCCCAACTAAAATCAATTGTCATGTCTTTTTGAACAAGTTGCTGCCAACTCTCACCATTATTGACATAGTAGTTAAATGCACGATCCAAAGCACTGTTTACTCCCTTTAGAGATGTTTGCAAAATCAAAGTGATGAATGGAGAGGAGAAAATATTTAAATGGTTCAGAAACATGTTTCCCACAAAGCCCACAAAGGAAAATTAATAAAAGAAAGATGAGTCACAAATTCTATTATAGGCAGCTTCATTACCTGCTCATCAGGTGTCAAAAATGTAAATCCATTGCGAAAGCAAACTGGAACCATATCATCATCAACATCAAAAACACTACAAGAAGAAGGATTTATGGAGAACTTAGTCAAGATAGAAAGACCCCTAGTCTTTGGAATAAAATGTTGAGCAATAAGGAAACCACATGTCCAAAAATGATTATGGAGAACCAGAATGCTGAGGGGGATGAGTGGGAAACTAGAGAGGATAAGATCAGAAGTGGACCTATTTGAAGAACCTAGGAGTTGCTCTAATAGGTGATAAAATGAGGGAAAGTATAGTAGACTACTAAGGTGTTGTTCCTATGACACTGACCTCTCACATTTGAGTTGGAGAACCAGAATGCTGAGGTGGATGAGTGGGAAACTAGAGAGGATAAGATCAGAAGTGGACCTATTTGAAGAACCTAGGAGTTGCTCTAATAGGTGATAAAATGAGGGAAAGTATAGTAGACTACTAAGGTGTTGTTCCTATGACACTGACCTCTCACATTTGAGTTGAAGAACCAGAATGCTGAGGTGGATGAGTGGGAAACTAGAGAGGATAAGATCAGAAGTGGACCTATTTGAAGAACCTAGGAGTTGCTCTAATAGGTGATAAAATGAGGGAAAGTATAGTAGACTACTAAGGTGTTGTTCCTATGACACTGACACATTTAAGTTGGAAAGCACTGAAAACAGTGCTTTAAAAAGAATTGCCTTTCTGCTTTTGTTCTAATACCCAAATGCAGAAAATATTGCTCTAATACCCAATCTATTTGGTTATTATATTTTTTACATTGAAATATTATATATTTGGATTTTTTTACATAATTATAAATTCTTAAATTAATAATCAATTCATAACAAATAAAATAATTAAATAACTATAAAAATAATGACTTATTAAACAGGTAAATAAATATTTAAATAACTAGCTAACTATATAATAAAAATTTTATCAATAATTAATTATTTGATTTGCATATCAAAATTATTAATTAACAAAATAATAACTACATAATTTCAAATTTCAATAAAAAACGTGTAACGATCATTAAATTATTATTGATTCATTAATGAATGAATTGCTATAATTTATTAATTAATTATTTAATTAATAAATAAAATTATAATTGCTAATTTCTAAATCAATTAATTAATTAATTAATTCACTAGTAAAATTCATAATCAAAATAATACAATAATATGAAAATATAATAAATAAATAATACGTAATAATTAAATCAATGAATTTATTCATCATTAAATAATTGATGAATAATTAAATTAGCAACTAATAACTAATTAAACCATAATAACTAGTAGTGAAATTATAAATTATTTACTTATTAAAAATATTTAAATTACCATTGAACTATTAAATATTAAAATAATTTATTATTCAATGAATGACAATTAATTATGAACTTAACTAATGGCATAAATAATTAACAATGAAATAATAAAACAATAATTAATAATAAAAATTAGTATTTAAACAATCATTAAAATTAATAAATAAATTATTAATTACTTTATTAATAAAAATTTATTAAAGTTATTATTTGATTACTAATTAATATTTTATAATTAAATTAATTAATAAATCGATGCATTAATTAATTAGCTAAAAATTCATAATATAAATAGTAAATGAATAAGTAAATATATTAATAAATAAATAGTTGTTTATTTATTTATTTATTTATTTATTCATTTGTGAATAATTTATTAAATCATGATAATTAATAGCAAAGTTATTAATTAGTGAAGTTACTATTTAATTATGAAATAGTAAATTAATTATATTTATAAATGAAATTAAATAATCATTTAATTCAGAATTAATTAACTAAAATATTATTATTTAATTAGATGGTTTGGGCACATGGAGAGGAGTTCGGATGGGTTCCCCACATACACATCCAATCGTTAATTGGGAATACCTCCCATACTTGTCATGGGGAGATGTTCCTAGTGCACGGTTGGATGTGCACATCCAACAATCGACAGCACCAGTTATCTATTGGAGCTGAAGGGGCTAGAAGAGCTAGGGACAGGCCAAAAAGGACATGGGTTGAAGTACGGTAAGAAATGATTTTAAAGACCCACAACTGAACAATGGATATGCTGCTGAACAGGACAGGCAGAATGCAGAGAAAAGGCTCAAGTATAAATGTCAAGATCATTTAAAAGAGACTCTAGAACCAACCTGTCATTTAAACCACCAGTTTTTCTTGTAATGGGCACAGAACCATATCTCATTGCTATCATCTGTATAAAAAATTAGAAGTTCAAATATATAATAAACTTAAATGAATGAGAACCTTTCTCTATCAAAGATCTATTCATCTGCAGGCATTCATGCACTCATAGGATGATGATGGTTTCGTCATACATCTAACACACTGGTAGTGATGCATCAGAAAGTATTCTCAATAGCTCTGTGCAGTGAAACGTTCTATCCTCATTTAAGCAATTTCAATCAACAAAAGGGGATAATACCTGTGTAAGGCCACATGGCTCAAAGATAGATGGGATAATAAACATATCAGATGCTGCATATATGGAATGTGAGAGAGCCTCATCATACTTCAATATCAACCGAATGTGAGGGTGACTCTGGAAATGGTTTGCCATACTCACAAATTCCCTCTACATAAAATATTATCTACATCAGTAAAAAGAGATTTTCCTGACAAGTATGGCACATTAAATGTAGAAAGCACATTTGAACCTTATGGCATGCTAACAACACATGAACAAGAATTACTGTATACACTCTATTAGGAAAGGTTTGGCAATTTCACACCCACTTTTTCTGTGTTTCGATGAATCTATGTGCATGTAGAAGGAAGTGCTCTTATCTGAACCGGTATAACATTGCGATTATTCTTCCTGTCAATTTGTGACCCCTAATTTAGTGTCAATTCTAATAAGACACTTGAAATAAAACTTCGCCAAGAGACAATGAGAGTGTTTTCTTGGGTGGTTATGGGTTTGCAAAGTTGGTCTTCAATCAATTGAAGAATAAGACTGGGAAAATCTTAGGCCACTGATAGAAAATTTCATTGGATGGATAGTATTGGTTATGATTAAGGTCTTAGCCTCTTATGCCATGAGCTAGTGAAACTGGGTGTCATGAGAGGTACAGGGAAGCTTGACAGAATGTCAGCCAATAATGTGAAGGGCTTACACTTCAGTCCTAAGTGAAATGTCAGCAATAGTTTTTCCTTATGTTTTTCATGAAAGAAAATTGAGCATATGGGAAATATATTTCTAATAGTCAAGCATATAAGATAAATTAGCCCTCATTGATGCAACGTACTCGTCAAAACACATAATCATAGGAAGATGATGCCTCTATTGGGTGCAATTCAAACCTAACCACCGAAATTTACTCATTATCACTCTTCTCCACAGAGCTTCACTTTCTCTACCCAATCCAAACCTCTAAATCCATTTACCCAGGCACAAATCTTTGTTAAATGCTCTAATCTTTGTAAACCCCAGCAGCCTAACCCTCCAATTTTTTTGATCCCAATTTCTTGGGTCTACAAGCCTAACCTCATTTGACAAGGTGAACTTTCTTCCAATTCCCGTCCCCCACCCCAAAAAAAATTTACAATTTCTCCACTTTCTCCACCATAGAAGATGGGACTTTTCAAAGTTTTTTTTTTTTCTGATAACTTTAGAAGGGATAGATAATGAATCGGTAAACTGCACAAGAAACTTGATTAATGTTGTCCTACCCCCAAGAGACAAATACCTACCACATTACCAATCTTTTATCAATTCTATCCAATACCAATTGGTCCTTGGGACCCTTGGGATCTTTTGCCATAGAGGTGGGTGTACAGTTTAGTGTTGTACAACTGGTCCTTTTTGTTTGCCTTTCCCTTCCTGCTTATCTTTTCTTTTCCTTTTTTTCCTGTAACATAGAGACCTAATTCAATGGTATTTGCTTATTGGTTCCCAGTACATAAGGAATTACTGGGTGTAGAGCTTAACTTATTTTTTGATAGGTTACACTGCTTTCATGTTAATTTCTAACAGTAACAGAAACTTTGTATAGTTCCTTTTGGCTGTACATGAGCTATAGTTATCAGCTTTTCATTTTTGATACAAGTCAAAACTTCGCTATTCTCAACCAAAAGAAAAAATAGAGATCAATGATTAAGTCTGTTTGGTTCCAGTTTGGTTAACAATTCACAATAAAGAACACGATTTTTGGGGATAGTGGTTCCTTTTCAAATAATACCATTTTGAGGTCTAAACTTTATTAGTATTACTAGTTCTATTATTTTTTCTTAAGAAATTTTTTAAGAAGGAATATTTTTTATATATGATAATGTCCTTATTTTTGCTAATTTAGCTGAGATGAGGAAAAACCAGTCCCAACTTCAATACACTTCCGGAAACAAAGGAAAGTGACATATAAACAAGTTTTATAGGAACCAATCCTTGATTTTCCCCTTGTTGAAAGATTTAGGTAACTACAAGTCAAAGAATTAAAAAGAAAGAATTCAGATATAATTTTTCATAAAATTTTCCAGGAAATTATTAAATTATTTTTCACCTAAGTCTCGATGGAACACTGCCAACTGCATTTATCCATAAGCATCCAAACATGAGTGCTAAAGTTTTGGGCATAGAAAAACATTACTTGAATTTGTGAGACAGGGCTGGAACCCAGAAGTATGAACTGGCCTCCAAGTTCCAATGTCCGATGTATAGCATGTCTAATAAGATTCACACCCTTTTGTGGAACCAGTCTTGTTATGCAACTAACCTATTTCAGAGAAGACCAAAGAGTTTTAAGTTAGATAATGAGAAAAAATAGCTTCATACCACCAATTAAAGGCTATCATTAATTAGACTGAATTCATTTGCAAGTGGCTTTCCTTATCACAGATTCACAATTAGGGTGGTTACGAGATAGATTACACTTCAAATAGTTAATTTCCAGTCTTCATATTCATGAATGAAACAGTACATACCTGGAGTAAAAAAGATCCCACAATCCACAATCCAAAAAAGGAAGGCACACCTCTCCAGAAACAGGCTATTCACAGCATTCGGCTGTTAGAGAAAAAAATGTTTGCACCAGGATGATTTGAGTTTTTTTTTTTCCTTTTCCAGTGAAAAAAGTAGGTTCCAAGTAAAAGAATCACGATATGAAAGTTTTTTAGCCCAGAAGTGTTCTGATACCATGTAATACAAGAAGAAAAAAGAGAAAAGAAGGAAGAGAGAAGAGAGAAGAGAGGAAGGGAAGAGGAGAAAGAAATTGAGAAAGATACCCAAAAATCTAGCTGGTGGCGTCCAGTCTTTTATTTATATTATGGTGACAGCTCATAATAAGAATAAAAGAATAAAAAGACAAAAAAAAAAAAAAAAAACACGACAATGTACTAACAGATTTACAACATAACCTATTCAGACTTCATTGCACATGCCCAGGTCAGAAACTTCAGTATCATCTATAAAACTTGTCCCACAACACAGAACAGACTTTTACCAATCACCACAACTCAAACAAATGATGTAAAGGACTGCCACATAGCAATCATCATATACTCCAGGTAGTCAACACTCTTGTCTGAATAGAGAGAAGAACAAGAATAATCTTAGAGGTGTCAAGAATGAATGACCCCCACCTCAAAGAGTCTCTTATATATTAAAAGATATGTACAATTACAAGAATGCCCATATAGGCTGAAAGAGAAAAGAAGAATAAGAAGTATATGTAATGTACAACAAGGACTATACTAATAAGATACATCAAGTTATAGAGTCTCCACATAAAATAGATCATACAATCTGAAAGAAAACTCAGAACTGACGCAAAATCCCTGCTACACAGTTCTAATCACCAAAAAAAAATAATCCTTTACCACATGTCTCAGCACAGGAACATCAATTCTTTACCAATAGAATTAAAGTCAGCATACACCATTGGCACATAACCAACTTCATGATCCAAAACTGTCACAGAGAAAGCACACTGATGCCTTATCTCTTCATTCCAATCACTCGGTCACCCAAAAATTTGATTTCCTTGGTGCTATGACCAAGGGAAAAGGAAAAACAATGAAAACAATGGTCTGAAAATCAGTCCAAGTCTTCTCTATGCAGTCACCACCCAGAAAAATAAAATTTAAGAGAGAAAGGAGAAAAAAATATTTATGGATTATTGTATCTGTTCTGATACCATGAAAAACACAGGAATCAGATTTGTATTAGCAGAAAAGTCAGAGAAGGAAGAGGAGAGAGAGAGAGAGAGAGAGAGAGAGGAGAAAAGATAAGACAATATGTAGAGAATGTCAGAGTAGATTCACATGGAAGAGAAGAATGAGAGAGAACTGAATGGGTGTGTCTCAACTGACCACCCACACCCAGAAATTGATAAGCTCCCAAGATACAAAAATAACAAAAGACAAAATTAACCCTCTTTGTCTCTAGACTCCCCCTCATACTGATGCCAGGGAATGAGCATCAGTTTGTCCATGAGAAAGATGTTCAATTCTCTTGTACAAAACAACAGCTGTTACGGGGGTATGTTCATTTTTTATACTTTCAACTCTTCAAGCCCTTTCTATGAACCAAATAATATAAATATACATCAGCTGTTACAGGGGTATGTTCATGTACAGAACATCCTGTACCACAGAGGTGGGGGATTGGAAAACATCTCTACCAGTGAAATAAGTAATATCAACCATCAACCAATTTCGATATTTAAAATCAGGGTCAGATTGACAGCTGTCTGAGAAGCAAGCATTCATACTCACTGTGTTCATACTTTTATGGGACTTCTCATGGAATTAGGATCTTCCCAATGCCATTTGGCCTGCTGTATTCAACCTACAACACTTTCTGGAGGGAGAAGAATATATGAATGAACTAATTTTCCACTCAATTCTATCCTTGAAAGGTACATCCATGTCCCTTTTATCAAAGGGTAAAGGTAAGATACATTGACAGCTATCAAAACTACATCTAGACTTTCTCTCTCACCATGAGTGCAGTGTCTCATGCACAACTCCCCAGTCCCCTCCAGTTGGTATAGCTTATCAGTCATGACCACTGGATAATTATATCATTTCATCAAATCCAAATCTCCTCCAGAGGGCTCAAATCATCCAAGATCAGTTGATCTCATGTATATGACAAATCTCCTTTTACACGACAGCAATGCAGTGCAGCAAGATTTCTGTATTGAAGATCATGAGGTTATTTTTTGGAATTCTAATAAGAGAATAGAAATTTACCAGCGGTTGCTTGGCATTGTCACTCAAGAGGCCTAGCTGCTTTCTTATAGATATTTTATTTTCTAGTTTCCCTTGAAGATCAGCAGCATTATACTGTACTTTTAGAAAACCATCAGTTGCAGGATTCCAAACATCGGTATCAATTCCATTAAGAATTCCAACAAACTTTTTGGAGTGAGAGTTTAGTGTAGTTTGGAGCCCCCTTCCTCCCTGCGAAACACCACAACTTGGTTACAAACTGGAAAAAAAAAAAAGGAATCGTGCACTTATACCAAGGGATAATATTTCACCAGTGTAATTGAACTGATGCATGAAAAATATCACATAAATATTATCATCATTGTAATGACCTAAACCGAACTACTTGAGGATACTAGGAAATTTGTTCCTCGAGTGATTGCGAAAATGGTAAATGAAAATAAACTACTTAATATAGAGAATAATCCTTCAAATGCAATTAAAAAGAACAATAGCATTATGATATTAAGTCATTGGCTGTACTTTTGTTTCTTTGGTAAACATCATTGACAGTACATTTATGTTGAGTAACACCATGTAAGAAGCTTATATATAAGACTGCTTCATGCCTATTTAAGACCAAGTAAATTTCTCGGTCTCTATGAAACTACCCCTTTTCATTCTTTGTTTCTTTTTGTTATGCATAACAAAAAAATTTACATGAGAGAGGGAGAGAGGAGAGGAAGCAAGGACTATAAGAGAATCCACATAGAAAAGAAGCTGTTAGAAGCTAGTTCTTATTCTATTTGTTAACAGGTTTACGCAGCAAGGGCATAGAGGTTTTTTCTTTCTTTCTTTCTTTCTTTTTTTTTTTTTTTTTTTGAGAGAGAGAGAGAAGGCGAAGTAATGGTTTGTATTAAGTATACAGTAAGCACAGAATACAAGTGTATTGAAAGATCAAACATGTACAGCCAGGAAATATACATTAGAATTCACAAAATGATCCCCAAATAACACCGAAGGCAGGGCTCAAGAAGCTGATCAGCTTATCTGATTAGCCAAAAAGGATGCTGTTGCACCACCTTGTCCAGAGCCCAGCTCTCCTTCTCAAGAATCCTTCTATTTCTCTCCTTCCACAGTCCCCAGCAAATGGCATGGGGGACTGTACTCCACAAAATATTTCCTTTTTTATTTAAACCCAGCAGTTTCCAGGACTTCAGAGATCTAACAAACAACCTTGGTTGGCATCACCTTACATTTAGCAGCTCACAGACATGATTAAATAAGAAACTTGCTACTTGACAGTGCAAGAAAAGATGATCTGAGGATTCTGCTTCCTGACCACATATCACACAAGCCAAAGAATTCAAAGGCATACCCCTTCTTGAAAGTTGTACCTTTGATCAGCACTTACCATTTACAGCTGTCCACATGAAGAAATTTATCTTAGAAGGGATATGAGAGACCCAAACCTCCTTCCAAGGAAAATCCAAGGGGGGTGAGTGAACCAAATTCTTATAGAAGGATTTGACAGAAAAGTTTCTGTCTTTGGACTATCTCCACAATCTTCCATCCTTCTGAGTCTGATCAGGTAAATGGGCCTGAATGAGTTGGAGAAGGCTTACCAGATCAGAAATCTCCCAATCATTAAGTTTCCACCTAAAGTTGGGCTCCAAACTCCCACAGTTCCAACCGAGTCTATCTGATCTGCAACCAGAGCATCTCTGTTTTCTGCTAACAAAAATAGGGAAGGGAATTCATCCATCAAATCACTATTGCTACACCAGGGGTCAATCCAGAACCGAGTTCTTCTACCATCCCCTACCATTAACTTAATTCCCTAGGTGAAGCTTGAAAAGGATTTCTCTATTCCTTTCCACACTGAACAACCAAATGAAGAAAAGATAATACCTGGGTCCTAGCCATTACTATTCAAACCAAACTTCTCTTCAATTAACTGCCTCCATAAGCTAAGAGGATGAGCATTAAATAGCCAATACCACCTCCCTAGCAGGGCTATATTCATCTTCCTCAAGCTTCTCACGCCCAGTCCACCTGCTGCAATGGGTTTATAGACAATCCCCCGCCTCACTTGATGGACTTTCTGATCACCTCTCTTACCAACCACAAGAAATTCCTCTGCAATCTCTCTTAACTTATCTGCTACTTCAGCTGGAATAGGGAAAAATAGAAAGAAATAGGTACGGTGGTTTGCTAAGGAGCTTTTCAGAAGAGTTAGCTTTGCACCTTTGAAAAGATATTTGGCCTTCCAAGTGGATTTAGAGGTACATTTGGCCCCATTGGATCCCAAATGGATTTAGAGGTACATTTGGCCCCTATTGGGAGGCCTAGAAAGTTAAAGGGGATGTTCCCCATTTTACAGCCCAATTCAGAGGCAAGGGAGGAGATATTCTGAACTTCACCAACCAGGAAGATTTCACTCTTCTGGAAATTGACCTGCAGACCTGAAACCAAGGTTCAAAATATCAATACACAGTATCGATAGATTTTTTTGTTTTTTTTAGTTTTTTTTTTTTTTTGAATCTGGTTTAGAGGGGCCGGTATAAGGTCCGTCCACCCTCTGAACCAGTCAAGACCCCGAAACACCCCCTGTAGGGGCGTATCAGGAAGCCCCCGATACGATACGATACATATCAGTCGATATGGCCTGATATGTATTGATACTTTGAACCTTGCCTGAAACCACTTCAAACCAAGCAAGAATCAGCCTAAGATAGAACAGCTGCTCTCTCTCAGCTTAAAAAGAATAAAGTATCGTCTGCATACTGAAGTAATGTCACCTCTGTACCCCCTGGCAGACCTTGAAGCCTTCCAAGGCCCTGTTGGTCATCCTAGTTAGAACTTCCACTATGCAAATGAATAGTAAAGGGGAGAGAGGATCTCCCTGTCTAAGACCCCTGGAACTCTTGAAGAAACCAGTAGATTTCCCATTAAATAGGATATAAAACTTGGTTGCTGTGATGCAAACCTTAACCCAATTCCTCCATTTCTGGCCAAAATTCATTCTCTGGAGAACTTTGTCAAGGAAGGCCCAATTTACACGATCATAAGCCTTCTCAAGGTCCATCTTGCACACCACCCCTGGACTACCCTCCCTAAGCTTGGAGTCCACTAATTTGTTAGCTATCAAAAACCCTTACAGCATTAGTCTCTCGGGTATAAAAACACCCTGGTTAGCAGAAATAATACTTGAGAGGAACTTCTTCATTCTATTTGCAAGGGTCAAGGGTCTTGGCCAAAATCTTATAAAAGCTGTCAACCAAGCTTATTGGTCTAAATTCTAAGATTTGGATGGGTTGCACACTTTTGGGATCAAAGAAATGTAAGTATCATTCAGACTCCGGTCCAGGGAAGCTCTTTCATGGAAGTCTAGCATCACCTTCATAACATCTTCAGAAACGCCCAACATTTCTTAAAGAATAGGATAGTGAAACCACCGTGGCCAGGGATTTTCTCCCCTTCCAGCCCCTCTATTACCTCCCACACTTCCCTTTCTGAAAATGACTTCTCTAGATTGAGATATTCTTTTGTAGTTAATGCATTTTTATTTTTCTTTTGAAGTATAGCGACTTGGTAATTGAAATCATATCAATGTAGAAGGCCAGTTATCCAATCACCAATTCCCTACTGGTTTTTTTAGGAAAATATTTTTAAAAAATTATGCTGATTTTAATGAAATATTGAAATACTGCTGACATATCAGCAAAATATAGGGGATATTTGAAAAGAAAAAGATTCCCGGTAGATTCCGTATCTCCACCTAGCAAATGGGGATATTTTGGGGTGCTGTACTTTATTTAGCTAACTTAGCAGCCATATCATGGTTGGATAGTACAAATGAGCAAATGGGGATATTTTGGGGTACCATACTTTATTTAGCTAACTTAGCAGCCATATCATGGTTGGATAGTACAAAAGCTGGTATGCTGGACTGTTTGGGAGGAGAGGAGCTCACGGATATTCTCAGAAAAGGAGAGAACCTTGGAAGTAATATTGGAGGTAATCCATATTAGGGTGATACATTGGCTGAAAACTTTGGCCTTGTTTGCAGACTTCTCAGTAGATGAGATGGTAAAAAACTGGAAGGAAATTGCAGAATTAGCTTCAGCTAAGAAAGCATCATTCTCTTGCTGGAGTCCCCCATCTAATGGCTTTCTTAAACTAAATTTTGATGGCAGCAGTATGGGTAATCCAGGTCCATCTGGAATAGGGGGAGCAATAAGATATGAACATGGAAATCTGTTAGCTATGTTTTCAGGACCAATTGGGGAATGAGACTCCTTGAGGGCTGAGATTCTTGCAGCCCTTGAAGGGGTTCGAAGAGCCAAGGAGATGCAAATTAGAAAGCTGATTATTGAAGGAGATTCTGAAGTGGTGGTGAACTGGTTAAAAAAAGATAACTCAAGGATGTGGAAGTACAGAAATGAAAAACAAAAATTTAAGTGGCTGGCTAAGGATGTTGAAATTCAGTACAAATGGGTTAAGAGAAGTGCAAACTCACTGGCAAATGGTTTAGCTAGGCAAGGGGTTAATAGAACCTCTTTGTTTTGGGCTTTATTGTAATTGTATTTGATGCTCACAGACTGTTATAGGGAGATAAGATTGTTTAGCCCCCTTGCTTTGTAATTCTTCTTAATTTTAATGAATGCATTTCACAGTTATTGATCAAAAAAAAATAGTACAAAAGCTGGTAGGCAACCCCAACCCAAGGAAAGGGGAGTTTTAGTATGTGGGCCCATAAAGATAAAAGTTACACACTGGGTAAAAACACCTGAACTCTTCCAAAGATTCTCAGTAACTGATATATTAAGGGCGTGGAAAGAAGTAGCATACTCCTCTAAGAAGAAAGAAAGAAAGGTGATGGAATGGAAGCCCCCAGCTCCTACAAAATCAAGCTGAATTTTGATGGGAGTTCTATAGGAAACCTGAGACTGGTAGGCAATTGTGGTGTTTTTAGAGGCTCCTCAAGAAAAGTGTTGGTAATGTATTCGGGACCTTTAGGGGTAGGTGAAACAATAAAGGCTGATCTATTAGCACTGCTTCAAGGGGCTAAAACTGGCCAAACAAACAGATTTTAAAAGCTTGGAGGTTGAAGGGGACTCAAAACTGGTGATATCATGGATCAACACCATGGGTAATGCTCCTTGGATTTATAGACATTCCCCAAGGGAGATTGAAAGCATAGCATGGGAACTCAATGCTTCTTTCGCATGGATCAGAAGGACTGCAAATGGAATGGCCGACTCACTAGCCAAACAGGAAGTCTACAGGCAGCAGTTTTTTGGGGCTTTATTGTAGTACTATGTGTTGCATCAACTGTGTTTCTGCTTTACTATAATACTGTAACTTTATTCTCTTAATTTAAAAAAAAAATATATATATATATATATATTCTTTTACCATAATTAATAAAGATCAATGTTACCTATAAAAAAGTAATGAGAGGAAACTATAGATAACAAACCAAATTAATCATTGTTATTTTACTTTGGGCCTATTAAGTAAGAAGACTCCATCAGAGAATAGAAATTCCAGAGATAATTAACCTGTTGAATCTTTTAAAAGGCACCAAAATTTTATTTTGTTATCATTATTGTTATTTTTTATTTGTTATTGTTATTTTTCTTTTAAAAGATTCCAAAACTCTTTATTGTTGGTGCAAATCCCAAAAGATATCCAAAAGAGCTGCACAGCCTTCAAAAGATACTCCTCATTAAGGATGGTTGTGCTTAAGAACAAAATACATCTGACCAGCTCTAAAGAGAAAACTCAGAAAACAGTGACAAATCCCTGTAGTACATGTTTTTCTTTCCAGGGACAAAAGCACCAAGTCAATCATCTACCCATTTATTATGAAGTGTCAGAACTTTGTAACCACTTTCTTATGGATGGTTACTCATAGGTATTCAAACTTTTCTTTTGCATAACACAAAGCTTTTGTATATATTCAATTAATATGAAAAATGACTTCTACATTTGCAAGGGCAATATATATTTATAGCAACATTATAAAATCTACAATAGACGATGAACGAGAAGTAGCAAGCAGAGCAGCTCCAATTCCCAACCCATTTTCTAAAATCTTAGGGACGACATATGGAACAACCTCTTCCCCTAATATCTGAGCCATAGGTTGTTCCATGTATGGAACAATCGCTTCACCCTCCACTCTTAGTTCTTACACTCTTTATGCCACCACTCCCATCCCTACCAATCTTCTTCAAGATTCCTACAATACCTGCAGCTACCAATCAGGCAGCCCTCCTTGTCACAATGTTACATATTATAGGTTTTCAGACTCAAAATTAGCAAACAAACAAAATGGTTAAGAAGCATCTTGAAAATGTGTGCACTCTTTGGAAGCATCCATATTATACAGTTCCATGGAAACCTTATTTGCATGTATTTAATGTTGTGAAAAGAATCTAGGATACATTTTACTGTAGGAGTTTGGAACACTGTAACAATGGACTCCAGATCCGCTACAAACAAGGAGCTTACAATGGGCTACATAACCCAATCACAGGTAAACACATCAAGCAACTCATATAGTTTCCAGATGTACCAGCAACTGACATGTTTACTTATCATTGGGTTATGTAGCCCATTTTACTTGTCTTGTTTGTACTTTGTAGCAGATCCAGAGCCGTGACAAGGGTATTGTTGTAATTATAACATGTTTTTGGTGGTAAAATGAAATTTCATTAAAAGAAAAAAGTACAGTTATAACATAGCATATTTTGAACAAAAAATAGATGGATAGGTGTTACACAACATCCTCACATCTAATGACCTTAAAGGGAATGGGTGATATGCAATTTTTGCAAGAACCATGCATAACACACAAATCTACCCTTGTAGATGTTTGAAAACTATCAACAGTAAATTGAGTAAATCAGACCTAGCTTACCAGTATCAATGATATTAATTTCATTAAAAGAAAAAGGTACAATTATAACATGACATATTTTTAACAAAAAATAAATGGATAGATGTCACACAACATCCTCACATCTAATGGCTTAAAGGGAATAGGTAATATGCAATTTTTGCAAGAATCATGCATAACACACAAATCTACCCTTCTCCTCTGGGTAGATGTTTGAAAACTACCAACAGTAAATTGGGTAAGTCAGACCTAGCTTGCCAGTATCAATGAGATTTCTAAGAAGCATCATCATCCAAGCCCTATCCCAACTATATGGGGTCAGCAGATTTCCAAGAATGCAGGAGAGAGAGAGAGAGAGAGAGAAAACCCAAATGCTTCTTAAGACTGAATGGAGAATGTTACTCCAGAAAATTTGAAATACTCCACTCTTTTATAGCCTAAGAAAGACTATGTAAAGACCTTAATGTTAGTCATCCTGCTGTAGACGCGAAATCTTGTAAAGTTGCTTGGATTCCCTTATTTTACTTCTGTAATCTAGAGATGTTTCCTTTATTAATAAATTCCCCATATCAATCAAAAAAACAAAAACCTTCAATTAGTGTCAACACCTCAAAAGCATGCATAAGTGCACTATGTTACTATAAAGCAACTGCCTGGCAATAAATTGCATCATCTATTTTATCTGAGGAATGAGATAAATTGCATTGATATCATAAAGCAAAGTGCGTTAAGATCTTTAATAAAATGTTATTCCAATCACCAAAAATTTATTCATACCATGATATCATAAATAAATGTGGTAGAAACTAGAAGAAACTAAGAAATCATTCGATGAACAATAATAAACTAAAAAGAAAATTTCCACAAGTATCATTCATACCTCTGCTGTACACACTTCTTGAGCATATGTTGGTGATACTGTTGTCACAATGTTAGAGAATACAATTGCACCCTGAATAATGAGAACACATAAAAGGGAGAAAAGAGATTAAGAAAGCTATTAAACTTGGTTATCGATGAATCATTGAATTCATTGGGCTTTGCTTCTTTTTGGACCCTACCCTTTCAGATAGTCAGGTTTGGATTCCTAACCTAAGGGACTCTTCTCTTGTGCTTCTTTTTTCTTATCCTTGTGCTTGGATAATCCTGCCCCTATCTTCCCCTTTAAAGAAGTCTGGTCAAAGCCTATTCCACCCAAGGTTGGAACTCTGGGAGCTTGTCATGGAAAGTTAAACACTTTAGACAACCTACAAAAAAGAAAACCCATCCATTGTCCCTCTCCCAATTGTTGTATTATCTGCAAAGCTGATAGTGAGAGTTGCTACCATCTTCTAATCTCTTGCCCTGTTGTTGCAGGGCTTTGGGAAAGGTTTTTTTTCCCTTTTTGGTTGCAGGTGGCCTCTATCTTTGCAGATTAGTAGTCTATTCGACCTAACAACCTTAAGATGGCCTAAGAGAAGGGGCAAGATCCTGTGGAGATGTGCTAGGACTGCCCTTGTGCGGACAACATGGGAGGAAAGAAATGCTAGAATTTTAAACAATAAGGAGAGGAATGAGAAGTCCATCCAGGACTGCATTTAAGTAGGGCTATCCATTGGGCTAAAATTATGGATATTTGTTCCCTGTTTTCCTTTGATGATATTTGGAGGAACTGGGGAATCGTAGCAAGGAGCTCAAAAATAAAGGTAAAGCTGGCTATAGCCTGGGTTCCTCCTGAAGAAGGTCTCATTAAGCTTTACTTCAATGGTAGGAGCTTGGGGAATCCAGAACCCACAGGAATTGGGGATGTTTTAGGAAATGCAGATGACAGTACAGTTGCTTTATTTTCAGGTCCTATTGGTGTTGGGGAATCAATTCAAGCTGAATTCCATGCTGTTTTGCAGGAGCACAACTTGCTAGAGGGTTGAACATTGATAGACTGCTAATTGAAGGGGACTCAAAAAAGCTGATAATCGGGTAGCTAAAGGAATCCAACACATTTGGGCCTGCAAGGAAGCTATGAAAATATTCAAATGGTTGACTTTCAACATGACAGTAAGAATTCAATGGGAAAGGATGTCAGCTAATGGGATAGTTGACTGTTTAGCTAAGCAAGGGGTACATAGGGATCATCTTTTCTGGGCTCAATTGTAATTCGGTGCTTTTTGGGAGGCTGCATCTCACGCCTCCTTATGGGAAGTTCTTTGTATAATTTGCTTCTGCTAAACTATTAATAAAATCTTTTCTATTACTTATCAAAAATAATGAATCATTGAATTCACTACCTTAACAGGATTGACTCTGTCACGGGCCAAGTTGTCTTGCATCCTATCTGGTTTATTTAGCTGATGAACATCAAGACCACAAGATGCCAAGTCTGAAGCAGGTGCTGCCCCTTGATACTCAAAATTGTGGCAGGTGAAACATATTTGAGCTGAATTAAGACCCTTGTGGATATATAGATCCCAGTACAGTGGTGCCTGGAAATGCAAAATTTGCTTATTACCTTAGATGACTATGGAAATGAAAAATATTTTTTTTTGGATAAATTATGGAAATGAAAAATATTCTCATTTTGAGTTTAGAAGACGAAGCCTGTATTTAAGATATAATATGTCCCTACAACAAAAGCCGTCTGCCAGTCATGGCAATGGATTATATCTGGTTTCTTGCCCGCTTGGAGAATCAACTCAAGTGCCGCACGGCTAAAAAATGAGAAACGTTTGAAATCATCACTCTCCCCATAATACTGTCCTCTCCAGAAAAATTTATTCGGATGATGAGGCTCAATAAAATAGACAGGAAGGCCTGCATTATAGAATTCAAGTGAGCAAGGTCTACTACAATGTTCCGGCTATCTTCATTTTGATGTACAAGAATTGGAATACAATGAGTTCATCATAAAAAAGATGGAAATATAGCTAAAATACTTCAGAGTGAAAATATTCCACCCCTTCAGAATTAAAAAAGTGGAGAGTAAAAATAAACACTGGAATTCTCAACCTTCAACTGTCCCAACCCAGACTTTATTTATGAAAAGCTGGCCATCAAAATATGATTCTACAACCACATCTAGAGCCTGCATGAATAATTAGGGTATGAAAAAAGGCTTATGCTTTAACATGGAAACCATATCAAGAACATTGATGAAACCTTTTTCACCTCAGGCAGACAATTAACATACCCTTAAGTCACCAATATAGTCATATTTCAAGCAATCATATTTGGGAAGTACAATTTCCACAAGGTGTCCTTTCTTCTGCAATGCTTTACTAAGACCAGTCACAACATCCCCCAGGCCACCAACCTTTGAAGCAAAAAATAAACAGATTATCATCTACATATTGAAAGAGGTAATGTTACTATTTTGATAGACTTCCAACCAAAGATAAAGTATTTCATCAACTTAAAACAGTTAAACAATTCAGAGAAACAAAATAAGTAGGCATGACAAATGTGGGCATCAGAGATAGATATACTGACACTAAACCTTCAACAAACCCAAATTTCCAAGATGTTGAGTAGTTTAATCATGCAAGGGTGAATACATATAACAAGTTTATCCAGATAATAAGTTCCATGAAAGTTATATAAAGAGGTTATAAGTAACAGCTTGTGAATAATGTGTTGCATGAATCAGGCAAACAAGTACAAGACTGCCTAAAACACTGATATACTTCAGAAAAGCATGCCTTGTGCCTTTGTCCAGGTAATAATAAATAAGGAAAAGAAAAGACCTTCAGGATCCAGCTTGCATAACAAAGCTCCAGGATCTAGTTTGTATATTATACCAGAATGAATAAGGCAAAAAGAAAGGTTTAAACCCCACAAGAAGAAACCATGCAAAGACAATTATGACAAAAACATATTCTGATACAGTTGAAAAACAGTCCTAGAAGTAGGGACTGTGTTTGAAACAAAGAAAAACTAGCAAGAGAAGATTAGAGAAGAAGAGAGAGTTGCGGCAAGAAGAGTTAGAGGATTAGAGGTTCGAACATTACCTCCCTCTAACTCTCTAATACACTTTTATTAAGTTAATCTTTTAGTAATTACAAGAGAGGTCCTTAGTTGGACAAGAAATTACAAAAGAGGAACATAAAAGAGTACGGGCCCAGAATAAGGCCCATTACAGAGAAGAACATAAAGATAACATATAGTAACAGCCTATGGGCCATTCGGCCCATCTTCTCTACACTTCCCCTCAAGCTGAGCATAGATGTCAACCATGCCCAGCTTGCCAGTGTCATGATGAAGTCTTGCCTTGGAGATGCCTTTGGTGAGAAAGTCTGCCAATTGTCCTTCAGAGGTAACGAAGGGAAGGCACACTTCTCCGGAGGAGACTCTTTCTCGGATAAAATGTCTATCAACTTCAATATGTTTGGTTCGATCATGTTGTACCGGGTTGTGAGCAATGTTGATAGCAGCCTGATTATCACAGTACAACATCATGGGTCTGTCATGATCAATCCCAAGTTCTTCCATTAAGGACCTTAGCCACAACAATTCCGAAACCCCATGTGCCATGGCCCTATACTCTACTACTGCAGAAGATCTGACCACAACAGATTGTTTCTTACTCCTCCAAGAGACAACATTACCAGCCACCAAACTACAATATCCTAAAGTAGATCTTCTGTCATCCATATTTCCAGCCCAATCAGCATCAGTATAGGCTTCAAGTTTCAAGTGGCCATGCTTGGTAAATAGGATTCCTTTCCCTAGAGAGCCTTTCAGATAGCACAAAATCCGTTCTGCTGCTGCTATATGAGTATCTCTAGGAGCATGCATGAATTGGCTAATGCAACTGACAGCATACGCAATATCTGGTCTAGTCATGCACAGGTACAGGAGCTTCCCAAAAAGTCTCTGAAAAACCCCTTTGTCTTCCAATAGAGTTCTATCTGTAGCTGAAAGTTTGTGACTCATATCAATAGGAGTTGCAGTTGGTCTTGCACCCAGTTTTCCAGTTTCAGACAATAAATCAAGAACATATTTCCTTTGGGAAATAAGGATCCCATCCTTGGATATGGCAACTTCTAGGCCAAGGAAGTATCTCAACTCCCCCAGATCCTTAATCTCAAATTCTGTACGAAGGAAACACTTAAGAGCCAGAATGCCTGAGGCATCATCACCAGTCACTATAATGTCATCAACATACACAATAAGATACACTGCCAAAGATCTACTTTTCTTCACAAACAGAGTATGATCCGACTGTGTCTGAACATAGCCGAATTTAACAAGTGCAGCTCTAAATCTCTCAAACCAGGCTCTAGGAGATTGTTTGAGACCATAAAGAGATTTCTTCGATCTGTATACCTTTCCTTGCATATCTTTCCCATACATCCCTGGGGAAAGGCACATGTAGACTTTCTCATGTAAGTCACCATTCAGAAATGCATTCTTTACATCCAACTGATAGAGAGGCCAATCAAAGTGAGCTGCCAGAGATAAAAGAACCCTCACAAATGTCATCTTGGCAACAGGGGCAAAAGTCTCCAGGTAGTCAATCCCATATGTCTGTGTATAACCTTTTGCAACAAGCCTAGCCTTGTACCTCTCAATAGTTCCATCAGCCCTGTATTTAATGGTGAAAACCCACTTGCACCCAACTGGATCCTTCCCTTCAGGCAAATCCACCACCTCCCAAGTACCATTTGCATGTAGAGCATCCATTTCGGTTTCCATGGCATCTCTCCATTCTGGAATCCCAAGAGCTTCTAAGACAGACCTAGGAATAGGGTTAGAAGCAACAGAAGAGAGATAGGCAAAGTATGAAGGAGAAAGCAGGTCATAAGAAAGGTGTTTGGAAATGCAGTGTGCAGAACATTTCCACTTCCCTGTTATCTCATCTGTGATTGGGAATGTATGAGCTTCATCGGTTGTAAAGGAAACCACTTGCTCATTCATGGATCTCTGCCTTTGATACACTTTGGGATTATGGATAGGGTGAGGGGGTAAGGGAAAAGGGTCCCTGGGACAAGAGGTATGAAGTGATTGATCCTCCTTTGACTCATTTGGTGAGGATACAGGTTTGTCAAGAGACTCAACTGGGACAGGAAGAGGAAGAGCAAAAACTTGTGACAGACTCTCCCCCTGTGGACAAAGTCCATCCTGAGAGGAACCATAAAAAGGAAAAAGTTCATTAAAGGTAACATCCATAGAGACATGTCGGGTGCCAGTCTTTGGATCAAAACAGCAATAACCCTTTTGTGTGGGGGAGTAACCAAGGAAGATACATTTGTGGGCTTTCGGTTCAAACTTGTGTCTTTGCACACTTGGAATGTGAATATAGCAGGTACAGCCAAACACACGAAGAAGAATTGGGAAGATATCCTTGTCTGGATGAAGAAGACTGAAGGGGGATTTAAACCATAGAACCCTGGATGGCATACGGTTTATGAGATAGGTAGCAGTAAGTATAGCATCACCCCAAAATCTTGTGGGAACATGTGAGGCAAACAAAAGGCTCCTTGCAACTTCAACAATATGTCTATTTTTCCTCTCAGCAACTCCATTTTGTTCAAGGGTTCTAACACAGGAGCTTTGATGAATAACCCCCATGTCTGAAAGATACAAGGATAAACTCTTCTCAAAATACTCTTTTGCATTGTCAGATCTGAAAATCTTAATTTTGGTACCAAATTGAGTTAGAACAAGCTCATGAAATCGCCTTACAAGTCTTGGGACTTCATCTCGGGATTTCATTAAGTATATCCAGGTGAATCTAGAGAAGTCATCAATGAACAAGATAAAATATCTGTAACCCCCCATAGAGGATAAATGGTATGGCCCCCACACATCATAGTGCACAATATGAAAAAGAAAAGAGGATCTTTTATTGCTCACAGGGTAATTTTTTCTACAATGCTTTGACAACTGACAGGACTCACAATTGAGACTGGACACACTGACTTCCTTAAACAGTTTTGGAAACAAATGGCTTAAAGCAGAAAAAGGTAAATGACCCAACCGACAATGACTCAACATAATTTGACTAACAGACTCTAAAAAAGTAGAACCAAAAGCAACATTCTTGGGATGATCAAAGCATTGGCCAGGGGTGTCGAGCAAGTATTTTCCATTCGCTTCATGGCCACTCTCAATCACCTTCTGAGACTTCAGGTCCTAAAACAAACAGTGAGAAGGGAAAAAGGTTACACAACAATTCAATGATTTTGTCTGGCTACTTACAGATAACAAATTGGTATTTAATTTAGGCACATGAAGAGTGGAAGATAAGAGTAAGGAGTCTGTAGCCTTGACGGTTCCCTTGCCGGAAATAAAGGCAAGAGAACCATCAGCTAAGGTGATTTTGTCACGGCCAGGAAGTAAATCATATGAAACAAATAAAGTGGAAAGGTTAGTCATGTGATCAGAAGCACCTGAGTCTATGATCCAAGGGGTTTTGTGTTTACCTGAGGTAGATGCATGGTTAGTGGAAGCCCTTATACCTGAGTGAGCAAATGCAATGGTGGCTGAACTTCCAGAACGGATGGATGATGAAGATGCACCTTCAAGCTGACTGATCATCTTTCCAAACTTCTCATATTCAGCTTTCATGGCTGCCAACTATGCACTGGTAGATTCAACCTCTGTATCTGTGTCTGTGGCTGCATGTGCACTTCCTGTCTTTCTACTATCATTCTTCTTCTAGAATCTAATAGGTACAAGATTGGGATGCAACTTCCAGCACTTGCCCTTTGAATGTTTCGGCTTCTTACAATATTCACACACCACTTCTTTCCTTCCTGTGCCACTGTGAGCTTCTGTAACCCCTTTGGGTTTAATTCCCATATTTGCAAAATGATCATTAATACCAACTCCTTGAACCTGCACTTGTCTACTACTTTCTTCACTGCTGACCAAAGTATATGCTTGTGACAATGAAACATCTTCCTTGGACAAGATGTTTTGCTTTGTAATATCATATTCAAAATTCAGCCCTGTCAAGAACTCAAACACCCTATTCCGTTCAACCAATTTCCTATATGTTTCAGCATCCTTAGGGGTATCCCAAGTCATTGCCTCTATCAAATCAATCTCTTGCCATATAGATTTTAAGATTGAGAAGTATGCTGCAAGTGACTTCTCCCCCTGTCTTAGATTTTTCACATCACTTCTCAGTTTGTAAGCTCTAGGAACATTCAACTTCTGGGAATAAGTCTCAGCAACACTATCCCAGATCTCTTTAGCCGAATTCATCCACAGATAATGTTGATTGATCTGTGGCTGCATTGAGTTCACAAGCCACCCCATCACAGTGTAGTTTTCTTGTACCCATCTCTCATAAGATGGATCATCCTCTAAATGAGCTTTTTTGCTCCCAGAAATAAAACCCCATTTTCTTTTGCTACAAATATGGATTTTCACTGATTTTGACCAAGCTAAGTAATTGGTCCCATCAAGCTTGACTATAGTTACAGCTAGCATAGAATCGGTTGGGGTTCCCAAAATCTGCCCATATTCAGCAGTATTCTTGTTTTCAAAGTTTGAGAAATCCATCATGCAAAGTCCGGTGATAGTTCTTTCTTTTCTGTTTCAGCCTCCAAAAAGACACCCAGCAACCTCCAAACACAAGGTATTTCAGATTCTAACAGCCGATGTCCCAAAGAGGAAGACAAAAGATTACAGTCCTTTGAGAGACCTTCTGTCGAACACTCAGTGTGCAATACTTAACAGCCCACTGTTTACTGTTTCAGCCTTCAAAGTATATGGCACTATTTACTATTTCAGCCTTCAAGAAGGGGTTGGAATGAAGATGAGACTAGTACCACTTAGTTTTAATAGTCTCAGCAACTTCCCAACCCAATAATCAGCCGAATAGGACCTCCAAAGCAACCCAGAAATTTCTGGGTAGGAGCAGTCCAGCAACAGTGGCCGAATGAAGTAGTCTCAGCAGCAGTGATTCCAGGGGGATTTCGGCTACTTGACAGTCCAGAAAAGAGATAAAAACAACCAGAAATATCTGGATTAAATCAGAATAGAGGATAGCCGAATAGCAGTACTGTTTCCAAAGAAAATTCGGCCCTTTTAACAGTCCAAAACAGTGAAAAAATAACCCAGAAACAACTGAGCAAAGACTTACAGTAAGAGAGTCTCTGGTTTGAACAATAAACCAGGCTGAACACTTATCCTCTAGGATGATTTCGAAAACCCTTTTTTCTGATTTTAAATCAGGCAAAGCAACTTGTTCTCTGATTCTTCCTGGTCACCGAACCCTTCTCCAAGTGTGTAGAAGCTTGGGAACCCTCCAATGACATCCAAGAATCAGGCGGATGACTGTAAACTCTCGGCCCTAGAACCTCCTCATGTAGTTGGCTGGACTAGAACCACATGAGGGACACGCCAAGCAGTGGCCTGCTCTGATACCAAGTTGAAAAGCAGTCCTAGAAGTAGGGACTGTGTTTGAAACAAAGAAAAACTAGCAAGAGAATGTTAGAGAAGAAGAGAGAACTGCGGCAAGAAGAGTTAGAGGATTAGTGGTTCGAACATTACCTCCCTCTAACTCTCTAATACACTTTTATTAAATTAATCTTTTAGTAATTACAAGAGAGGTCCTTAGTTGGACAAGAAATTACAAAAGATGAACATAAAAGAGTATGGGCCCAAAATAAGGCCCATTATAGAGAAGAACATAAAGATAACATACAGTAACAGCCTATGGGCCATTCGGCCCATCTTCTCTACAGATACATTTAAATTCTATAAGACATTTAAATCTCAACTTTCCACTTTTGACATGCTTTGACAAGAAAATACATATTTTCTACAAAGTACAAGATATTTTAAAACTTGATGTTCTTTACACAGAAAAAAAATAGAACATGAAGCTGCAATTGTAACTCAAATTTCTTGAACGCAACATGCATTATTCTATAATCATCATTCTGAAGTCAAAAAACATGTTGTGAATATAATAAACAGAAAATAACAAAATCAAATGAAAAATAAAAAGAGTAAACATATCTACATTTTTAATTGTAAAAAAAAAAAAAAAAAAAAAAAAACTTAAACAGTGTCAGCAACAAATAAGAGTATACCTTTGCCACAGGTGCCATCTCTGCAGCAATATGGATGATATGAAACCCTGGACTGCAATGATAAAAAACAAAAGCAAGGGCTATAATAGAAACTAATGCTTAATTTGGAAGGAGTGCAAATACATACAAAATACAAGATTTTGTACTCTACAATCTTTTATTTGTACTCCTTCCAAACTGAGCCTAAGAAAATATATGGGAACACCTACATGTATAACCATAGGGAATGCCTAAACAATTTCTTGCAATAACAATTAAAAAGGAAAAGCAAAAAGCAGTACCGTGTTGGTGATGTAGTAAGCCTGAGAAATGTTGCCACAGTTTCGTGCTCATTTTTGTCCTTGCAAGTCAAGTATGCATCATGAATACGTGCATGTCTCTTCCATGCCATTTCTCTCAATATCTTTGCATCATGTGATGATATCTTCTTCTCAAGCAACCAACCATCTACAGTAAGCAATAAACGACTCCAGAACTCCCAAGGCATATTGTCAACAGGTTCATCCATTGCCGTTTTCTTTCTTTCTTCTGTAAGACTAGTAAGTATATCTTGGAATTCCTTCACAGATTCTTGATACAACTGAGCATGAGAATGTATCTCTTGGTCAGATCTTTGAAGGCGCTTTTCCAAGATTCCTATTTTCTGTTGCATTAGCTCATTATATTGTCGCAAATTTTCTGATGATAACCTATATGCATCCACTTCTCCCAGAGTTTCTTCCAACCTATTAACTTTCCTTCGGATATCATGATTTTCCTGTAACACTGAAGTAGCCTGATCCGCTTGCTTGGTTGCCTTGTCAAGCAATGCTTGCAAAAGTCCCATCTTCTCCCAAAGGTCCTTGCATTCAGATTCAATGGTAGAAATTTTTGAAACATCTCCCTGAGAAACTGATAATCTAGAATCCAACTCCTTAAGGGAAGCAAGCAAAGATGACCGTTCTTTCTCCAGTGCTAACACACGTTCATCTGTTTCCTTGACCTTACTAAGTTCTGCCCTAATTTGCCATATATCATTTTTCAAGGAGGTGTTCTCCATCCTTAGTGAACTAAGCTCCTCATTGAGTGAACTAAAGCTATTATCATGAAATTCAAGGATTTTTTCATTCAACATTTTATTTCCATTGATATGTATACCATTCACACTCCCTTCAACACCACCCCTCTCAAAGAGTTCTTTTTTCAGTATCTCCAACTGACCATCAAGAACATCGACATGTATTTTTTCTTGGGTTGCAACTTTAACCCAAGCATCAATTTCTGCCAACCTCATCTGCAAGATGCTTATTTCGCCCTGCAAGACTTTCTTTTCACCAAGAATCTTGTCAAGATCATTAAGTGCACGAACTCGAGCTTGACTAAGAAGCAAGATATCTAATAAACAATCACCGAAGAAAAAGGAAGGGATAAGTAGTCTTCAATAAAATGACTAACAATTAGAACGACAACAAAATATGTGTTTATAAGCAAGAAGAAAGAAGCATCTCATCAAGACAGCACAGGAATTGCCTACTCGTTTGAGTATTCCTAATCATGCCAATCAAATCCTCAAGTTGAACATTTGAAAGCTGTTCTCCGCCATCAGCATTCTCCATCTATAGGATAAATGCATTCCTTATTAGGATTTTTTTATGATAAAATATGAAACCAAAAGATAAAAATCAGATGAGTTTCTGTGGTTCAACCAAAAGATAAATATAAGAACTACATAAAAGTATAGAACTTGCATAAAGAAATCGAAAAAAAAAAAAAAACTAAAGAATATGAATTTAAAGTTATAGGGACACTGAATGAAAACCAAGCATTTCCATGTATTAGACTTTTCATGATACTGACATGCATAGAACTTACCTCTAACTTTAGTTGCATGAGAAGATAGCAAATACTTGAGTTGGCAAAAAGCCAAGGAAATGGGAATCACAAGGTTGATTGTTGAAGGGGATTCAAAAACAATGACTGGGTAACTGAAGAAAGAAGAGGGGGTGATTTGGCAATACAGGAATGATCTCAGGTAGTTCAAGATGTTGTCAAGATATATTAACACTCAAGTTAGATGGGTAAGAAGGTCCACTAATGGATTGGCAGATGGATTAGCTAAGAAAGGTGTGCATAGAAATCACTTGTACTGGGCTTAATTTAATGGGATGGTGGGGTTCTTTTGATCTAAAGGGAATTCAGGTTTAACAACTTCTTGTTGTAACATTTTTCTTAATTAGTCTTAACAAAATTTTCTTTGTTGCTGATAAAAAATACTTGAGTTGGCAAAGATAAATAAATGAAACATTTTGAATAATGATAACATAACCCATGTGAAAAATATAAAGAAAAAAAAAAGAAAGAAAGAAAAAGAACAGAAAGAACAAGAGAAGATTCAAAGCTATTCCATACAAGGAAATATGAAAGTAGTTAATATTATCAAGTAGGAGATGAAGACTTTAACCTTAACTCTTAAGTATGCAAGCCCATGACAGACAGATGCAATTCTTTGGAGTTTGACAAGTAATGGTGCACAAATGGAAGGTTGAAAACCATGTACAACAGTCTGTAGGGGGGAACATTTGAATAAGCATAACTAAGGTGTCCCTCTGTCTCATCCTTCCCATCGATACTGACAATACCCTGTCACATATATCTAGAAAACAATACAATGTTCTCGATTTCATAAGAAAAGATATGCATTGTCTTATGGGTGACGTTGCCTTTCTGTGACAGCTAACCAATCCGAGTTCATAGAATTTATGATCATTGAGAATGTTAATTTCTTAGAGTTATCAAAAAAAAAAAAACAAATACAGTATGTTTACCATACACCCAAACTTTTTGTATAATTGTCGATTTACAATGTAAATTAAAAAATAAAAAATAAACCATCCAGAAATAACTATATAGCAGATATTCAGTTGATGCATACCAAAGACTTCTCTTCTAGAGGACATGAGTTGCTAAAATCTGTTGTCCCAATCTTTTTGATGTTGATACTAGTGTCAGTACGTGATGTGGATTCCTTATCTGAATCAAAGATGCTATCTGTAACTTGAATTTCATTGCTTTCATCCTCATTTTTCTGGGTTTCTATATTTGCGGGTGAGTGTTCAGGAGAAACATTCTTTGGCCGTTGTCTCTTATGCCGGGAACTGCACAAGTTACAACCTTTGTCAATATTACAGGCAATAGTTACAGTGCAGCATTTTCGAGCCGTATGAAGTTCACAAAAAGGGACTTAAGAAAAGGTAAGGAAAATTCATTTAAGTAGCTTCTTTAATTACCAAAGATATAAGAAAGTTTGAGTTGAAGTATGTTATTTCAGTTGAGTTACCACTGTTTGATGGCCAAAGTCATAAGCAGATATTTACTTTAAATACAACCTAAAACTCTCCTTCTAAATTGAATAAGCTTTCTATATACACTTACCATATAGTGACTGGAATGACCTGCTTTGAGTTCTGATCACTGAAACAAAAAAATCTGCTTTGTTCAAAATTTTCAAGTTTTAGGTTTACTTGAGGAACTTATGCAGAGACCTAATTTATTTATATCAAGCATGTCCATCTGAGGAGACAGTGAAGGAGAGACAGTCGATAGGAGAGCTATTAATTTAGACTATTAAGTAATCATAATTAAAATTGCAGCAACAATAGTTAAATTCTAGATTAATGATGGCATTACCAAAAACAAAAAATACTGATGGAACAGATAATGCAAACATTTTTGAAATTTGGGATTGTCATAGCTGACACCATTGACCAAACTAGGTACTAACAATGAAACATCTGGGGATTATAATCAATGCTCAACCTAAGAACTTGAGACTAGTTTTTTGGATTGACATGCAGCACCCTCATCATGAAAACATGCAACATTCCTTCCAAATATATATATATATATATATATATATATATATATATAGTGGGCAACATGAACCCTGGTCTCTAGGGTCATACCTATCCCCTAGCATGAGCCCAAAGGCCCCAAAACACTGAGAAAAGATTAATGTAAAAGATATCCAAAGGGATATAAAATGCAAACTTCAGAGTGCTGATTACATAAACTTCACCTTTATCTTAGGCAAACTGGAAGAGGGAAGCGTGAAGGTGGGCATTAACTTTAATGCAAAACACCAAACCCCAAACTTTAAAATCACAATTTTACAAAGAAACCCCTGAAATGATGAACTCCAGACAATTCATCATATACTTCGAGGAATAATCGGCAACCTCTACACTTCCAACATAAACAGGCCCATTCATGATTAAATTTGATCCATGGAAAGAAAGAAAGAATGGAAAAAACGTCAAAATACAGGAATCCCGATCCGGGATAAGCTTAAGATTCAAGGAGGACAAGACAAGACACCACGAGTAAATATATAATCTTTTCTACAAACCGATCATTTCCTAGTAGACAAAGTTGAAGCGAACTGAATAGCAGATCAAACAAGAGAAATAAAGGGAACAGCTTGCACTACTTTTGCAACATTCTCAAGAAAATTCTGTACTGGAACGACTGAAGAACCTTAAATTCCTCTGTCGCATCCTGCAGGAGATTGTCAGCAGGCGAGGAGAAGGTAAAGGCAGCCGTGAATGCAACTGTCTGCAGTTCAGGCCGCGACAACCAGGCCCGACAAAGAATGTGGGTAGCTTCGTCGCCATGAAAGCTCTGTAAATGCAAAATCACAAAACCAGAGAGAGAGAGAGAGACAGACCGTTTTTTCACTGCAACTACTAATCTTTCTGTGTTACAGCGCAAAATATCTTAATCAATCTTTCTGCTCACTAATCTGAAATAAAGAAATAAAGAGAGAAAGAAACAGTGCAGAATAAACCGTTGGATTGGGGTCTTTTCTACATCAAGGAGAATATTTCGAGATGCGGTTTTATTCCTCTACGTGGAGCATGGGATTGGAATTTTATATATCAATCCAATGCTACATGGCAAACCCACACTGTGGACCCTGTATTTGTTCCTATAAAAAAGTAATTATTTAACGGTAAATAGCGAGATTTTATTCCACTGCATGATTTTACAGATGCTTTGACTGTTGACTCTTGTTGATCACGTGACCTAAGAGCAGGTCACGTGACATGCCTTTTGGCCCATTGGGCCGGTAAAATTGCCAACGCATCGCCCAATCATCGTATGAAACGTACCACGAGTAAAACAAGCAATCGAGTCTGTTTTTATTTTTTATTTTTTTTCCTTTTTTTTCTTAGCTTTTAGACTTGAAGCCCAAAGCCTCAAAACTTCCTTTTCCTTTTTACACACTCTCTCCACATGTGCAAATGGATCGGATCATCATCCTATTGGGTCGGATCATCCCTATTCGGATCTTTGTATTGTATTTGAATCACCCCTATCTGATCCGATGTATATTTTATATTTATAAATATATAATATATATATGTTATTTATTTTTTATAAATATATTTATTATATTATATCTTTATAAATTTGTTAGCTATTTATTTTTTATAAAATATATATATGATAAAAATAATTAAAAAATATTTGTATTTTTGTTTTTACTTTATTTAAATTAGTATATTTTATTTTTTTTAATAGTTTATTAATTTTTAAAGAAAATAAGTCGGATCAAATCAGATTCGAAGATCCAGCTTACCAATAAGCAAGGTTCAAAATATTGATACGTCCGATACGTTGGTATGGGCATATCGGGCAAATCGATACTATTTTTTTTAGTTATTTTTTTTAAACTGGTTTAGGTCTCCATCCCCTGAATCGGTCAAACCCCCGATACACCCACTATAGGGGCATATCGGTGGGGTCCTAGAACGATACATATGGGCCGATATGTGTCGATACTTTGAACATTGTCGATAAGATTTGAATTCAAATCGAGTCCTATCAAATCCGATCAGATCTTTAGACCGGACTGGGTCCAACATGAACAGTATCATGTCGGATTTAAATATACCTTGATTCAAATCCAATCTGATCCGTTTGCATCCCCCCTTTCTCCCCTGAACCGATTTTACCTCCACTCTTTTAAGCAGTTAAACCTAATATTTTGTTTTTATCAGATATTATCTAAAACTCACCATGAATCCATTACTTTTTAAAATTTCAAGAAGAGCCCCTAGTCACTGAATTTTATCGTCCAAAATTCTACTTCTGTTAGATTTTCCTTAAATCACTGTAATAAAAGTTGTCAACGTAAGCATGAGTCTTTTACATGACCAAATTATCCCCAACCCCTGCCTAGGTCCACACCAAGCTCAATCTGCATATATTTAAAATGTATATTTTAATAATCTCAGCTTACCATTCAGGGTTAGTTTAATCATGCAAAATATTTAAATACTTATGATAACAACTTCTATTAATAATAATTAATAGTGATCTAACGAAAATCTAACAATAAAACTCACTAACAATGGCTCTTTGGAGGTGTTGAAAAGCCATGATGAGTTTAAGAGAAATATGAAGTCATAATGAATTTTAGATAATATCTCTACTTTTATTGAATAGAATTTATATTAAAATTAAAAAACTCAAATTACATTACTTTTTTATCTTTTTTTCAAAGGGTTTGACTGTAATGCCAAAAAGACATGAGAAGGAAAAACTTATAACCAATCAAGTGGGTTTTCATCAAAATTCAAAGAGGATTTTGATTTGATTGGTCAAAGCCTTTCTGGTATGAGTCAGGATCCACTCCCAACAAAATACATTCCAACAACTTCCAACATGATCAAACACCACATACTTCATATATGGTGGGTTCCAATCTCATGGTAATATTTGTGATGTCCAAGCATGTTAGAAGTGTGTTGGAATGGGCAAGGATTAAAATTCTGTCACAAATCGGCCCGTATCGGCCAATACCCTATAGGGGTGTATCAGGTCAGGCCATGGTCACAGGGTAACCGAGACTTAAACCGACCCCTATAAACCGGTTTTGAAAAGAAAATGAAACATAAAAAAAGCACCGATATGCCCTGTATCGATATTTAGAACCTTAGGAATGGGTTTTGTTGGAAGCAGATTCCAACTCTTCGAGGATCATGTTTTCTAACATCATACATTCTTCTTTTTTTTTTTTCAAATCCATGCTTCCTTTCTACCACTTAACTCAGTTTTTCTTTTCTCAAGAATCTCTTTTATCCTTCCTTTTTTTATTACCAAAATCCTTTTCTTCCTGAATTTTTTTATCTTTTATGATATCACTAATTTTTTGTTAGTCCTTTGAACAGATCCTATTGAAAAAAAAGCAGGCAAACCGATCTTAGTTGGGTTGAAAAAAGTTTCATTATATCCATTCATAACAAATTAAATATGATGTAAGACTTGGGCCTGTTAACTAGAATTTTTAAATCTTGTACTGTTGGAGGATTCAATTGAATGAATTACGTTGGGCTAATAATGTTTAGTTTCTATTTCTTCCGTCTTATTTATTTGTAATACTTGTTTTGGGTGTGGGTGAGTGGGAAAGGATGTATTCTTCTTTTGTAGGTATTGGGGCAAGGCGGGCTACGTCGTCTCCTATACTTATGCTTCTTCTTTTGATAATGGTTAATAAAAATTACTTTCAGACTTTTTAAAAAACGCAAATAAAAAAAAAAAAGACCAAATCAAATATGATTTGGCTTCCTAATTGATTTCAATGCCTTGCATTGGTACAGGTAGGGGTGGCCAAGAGCCGAACACTTCACGAGTTACTCGAGCTCGAATATATATATAATAAAAATATTATAATTCTTAATTTTTTAAATATCAAATAAAAAATATTTTTTATATATAATTTTTATTTTTATAAAACATTTTTTCTTAACTCGAGTCGAGCTCAAACTCAAGGTTCTAGCTTGAACCAAGCTCGAGTCTTGTACTACCTTGGTGAGCTGAGCTTGAGCCTTGTACTATTCGGCTCAACTCGACTCGAATCCACCCCTAGGTGCAAATATGTTAGTAGTGGATCCCAAATAAAATACGTAGAAATAGTCTCCCCCAACTTAGTATGGGATAGCCAATTTTTTTTCAAGGCAAAAGGCCAATCAACAATGTGTTGAGGGTCATATTCATTAATAATTCTGCTCGGGATTACAATCAAGTAACAAAGTATCCCTCACTCATGGGCATGAGGAACTTATAATCTTCGGTGCTGTTTCTAATTCTCCAAGGAGGAATGAAATCAGAATGCAACAAACTCTGAATAACTGTTAGAAAATGAATCGGAATATGATAGCAGAAAAACATATAACCAATCAACTAGCATCATAAAATTAAATTGGTAACCAATCAAGTGGTTTTTATCAAATTCATAGGTGGGGGTTTGATTGATCAAAGCCCTTTCATATCATGTTTTTATCATGTCTTTCCCAGAATCATAGTTTTATCCTAAGGCCCCATTCGTTTTTTAGTAAGTTACTTATTCGAGTAAATGCGATTACCTAGGTAAGTTTTTCTTTGGAAATACTTACCCAGGTAAGTGTATTTTACCCACGTAAAAAAGAAAATGACCATTTTAGTCATAAAAATTCATTATTAAATGGGGTATTTTTGTTCCATTTAAGTGTTGGAATTTTTCCTCCAAGGTGGGAAAGTTATTTACCCATATAGGAGAGGGTAAGTGATACCCAAGAAAATAAACTTTCCCTGGTCCCCACATTAATATGAAAAAATAACATGGTATTCTTGGTCAATGGGAACCAAAATCCCATTGACCAACTTTGCCCCCTCTCAAAATCCAAAAAAAATAACGCCCCCTAAAAGAAAACAAAGACATTCTTTGTAAGTGTGATGCATGGGCTGCTGTTAAAAGGCCCAAGTTCTCCATGGGGGTGATTACATTAATTAAAAGGAAATCGAATTTGCGGGTAAATTTAATAGCACATGTTTATGTTTTTATTTTTTTAATTAAAAAAACCACAAAATTTGTAAGGAGATTGAGGAAAGAGAATAAACTAACATAGACAACCCATGCAATGCATGGGCTTTCTCAGTCCAAGTCCAACTCAAGATTTATCTTTTGGGTTATGTCTAGTTAGTCTAACTACAATCCAAGTTGCACCCTAATGAAAATGTCCCAAATTTATATTAATTATTATTATTTTTAAATAAAATTTAAGTGGACTTCCGGGATAGGGACATAACCAGTGTCTTAATTTGGAGGTTTTTTGACAACTACATGCTTCATGGGCATATAAGATTAGCATTTATCTTTTTTCTTAATAATAACACTTTATAAAAAACTATGTTCATTGCCGAAAAGACATAATACTAGAAGGGATTTGACCAATCAATCCCCCACTCCCACGAATTTTGATAAAAAAAAACCACCTGATTAATTACCACTTTTATAATGTCAGTTGATTGGTTATAAGTTTTTCTGGTATGATGTCTTTCCAGCATCATATAGTCAAAATCTTCTTTATAAATGTTTCATCTTTGATACTTTTCATGTTTTGGTGGAATAAGTTTTTCCTTAAATGGTTCTAGGCATGGCCCACTATGTGAAAAGAGAGAAAGAAAGAAAGAAAGAGAGAACGAAATTCAAAATATGATAGATTTAAGAAAGAAGACAAAACTTGTTGGTCTGTATTGATTGTTAGAATTGTAATAATAAGACCATCTTGTGATGGGAAAACCATGCTTAATTTTGTCTAGTCCAACTATACCTATAGTTCCTAGCAAAAAAAAAAAAAAATCTATAGTTTAATAAAATGATCTAATAGTTCAGTTGGTGATTCAATATTCCTTAGTTTGAGGACTTGCGAAAGGGCAGGTTTCTTTGTGTAGTGAATGTCGGTTGGCCCTTATCTACATCCCTATTCTGGGACTCAAAGCAGCATCATTATTTCTACCAAAAGAGCATCATGATCTATGTCCACACATCTCACCATAACACTGGGACCCATGATTTGTGTTTACAAAATTCATGAATGGTGAGTCCCAGTCTCATGGTGAGATGTACAGACACAAATATATCATGTTGGAATGGTGTTAAGACAGTTTTTGTTGGAAGGAGAACCCAAACATAAGATGTGTGGACACAACATGCATGCTGGAATAAATTGGGATGGTTTGGTTTTTTTTTGGAGTAGATCCAGATTCCATCAAATCATAAGAATTTATTGATGAATAGGATAAACTAAGATAAAAAATTTCATGAAGAATGGGTAAGTTCATGTAGCCAGTGGTTTGTCAAAAGGTGATGATTTGCTTATGTAGATGAAAACTGTTGGATGAATGAGAGAAATTATGAGAAACAAAAGAGCAAATTGCGTAAGTGGGGTGTAAGGGAAATCTTTCCTTTTTGAAAATTTTAGGCTGACATGTTACACTTGGGTGGGGGCATTGGAAATCAAGGGTCCATTTGGTTCACAGGAATAGGGGTTCGATTCCAGGCATTTGGTTGGGTGGAATCAGAATCCGATTTCCATTCCGAGCGAAACGGCAATCCCCCATTGGAGGGAATGGCCATTCCCAACCGCCCCCCCCCCTCAAACCAAAATGACAAAAGAACCCTCAAACCTCTCCCTACCTGATTCCAACTTTCTAACCCTCATTCCCTGTGATGTATATCCCAGAAGACACTATGGCCCATCCCATATTCATGGGGCACAGTAGGCGTTATAAGTTTGACAACGGCAAGGTTGCGAAGCCCAATTGATCCATGCATAATTATACATAAATCATATCCCGCCACCAGCCAACAACTTAGGAGGAATTACCTTATTTTTCTTTACAATTTTCCTTAAATAAAAACAATTGTAATCAAGTGGGATGTCAAGAGGACAAGAGAATATTCGAACACCTAGTAGGTTATTACAACAACATGGCCTATTTGTATCATCTCCTTTTTCGATGTGAATAAAATAGTTGAGTTTGTGTTTTCTTCATTATCCTCTAGAGCGGTGAAAGGTCTCACTTTAGCTCAAGGCTAACCACGATCCTCTTCTCTTCAGTGAGAAGAGAGCTATAATAATCTAGTACCAAAGCACCAAATCCTGAATCCAAACATGAAGGGATTGAAGCAATGAATGGTCGGGATCGAACGCCATTTGGAGCGTATCGACCAAAGACTTGAAGAGTTGTTTAATAGACTAAGTGATTTCTCTCCTTCTAAAGGAACTAGCTGTTAGGCACCACCCAACTTAAACTAGGAGAGACCGAATGGAGGAGGATCCCAGAATTTAGGCTGGGGATACTAACAGAGATTAAAGATGGATATTCCCCATTTTACTGGAACCAATCTAGATGGATGGTTGTTGTTGGTTCGTCAGTATTTCAAGCTTCAAGGGGTACCTGAAGAGCAATGGATCGTAGTGGTCAGCATGGAATTTGAAGATAAGGTTGTAGATTGGTACTACTAGTTCCAAGATTACCAGAGCAACCCAACTTGGAGGCAGTTTGTAGCAGCATTGGATAGTAGTTTCAATGGTCCGCAAAGCCAAAACATCTCAGGCAGATTATCCAAGCTGACACAGGTTTCAACAGTGACTTAGTACATTAAGGAGTGTCGGAGACTTTCAACCAGAGTTAAAGGATTGTTGGAGGAACATCTTGTGGGATGCTTTGTGGATGGCTTGAAACCCGAGCTACGGGCAGGAGTGGAGAAATTTGAATTGGTGACACTAACTCGGGCCATCAGATTAGAACAATTTGAAGAGGAGGAGTGGGGAGCTCGAAGGAAGACTACTACAACTATAAAACCCAGAATTGACCCGAACCAGGACTCTGGAGGAGGAGCCCGGATGCCGAAGGTAAAGCGCCTAACCCCAGCCAAAGTAAGAAAAAGGAGAGCCAAAGGGCTCTGTTACAATTGTGATGAGTTGTTCATCCCTCAACACTAGTGCAAGATGCAGAAGATATTCTGGATTATGGGACCAGATGAAGAAGATACAGAAGAGCTCGGTTGGTCAGAGGAACCCCATGACAGGTCGAGAGAACAAGAAATAGCCCCCAAAATCTCCTTACATGCTATCATTGGTACTAACTCATCTTAGTCCATGTGGATCCACGGTACTCTCTATGATAGACCTCTGTCCATTCTCATAGATAGCATATCAACCCAATTTTTTTCAGACCCACAACTAGCTGAAAGAGCTAAACTCTTGCCACACAATGACCAAACTTTTGAAGTTATGGTTTCTAGTGGACAAAATTTACAGGGCACGAGTAAATGCCTCAATGTACCCGTTAAGGCACAAGGTGTGACTATTGCTATAGACTTCTACTTATTGTCCTTACCCGGGTATGATGCCATCTTGGGCATGTAGTGGTTGAAAACCCTTGGACCTGTACTTTGGGATTTTAGTGCATTGTGGCTTCGATTCTTTGATAGTGACAGGCCCATAAGCTGAAGGGGACTAAGGTGTCCAAACCTAAGATAGTTTAATCTAAACGGGCCAGGAAGGCAATAGAAAAAGCCCACGAAATCTTCTTATTGCAGATGATCACTCTTAAATGTGAGGGGTCCAAACTACAAGTGGGCCCACAAATAAAGGCTCTGCTGGATAGTTATTCAGAAGTATTTACAAAACCAGTGGCCTACCCCACCTAGGGCCTAGGACCATGCCATTCCCTTATTAGAAGGCACCCAACCCATTGCAATGAGACCTATAGATATCTCCACATACAAAAGAGGGAAATTGAAATTCTAGTAAAAGAAATGCACACAAGAATCATAAGGCCTGGTACAAGCTCCTTCTCAGCCCCAATCCTTCTAGTGAGAAAAAAAGATGGGGGGTGGCGTCTTTGTATATATTACAGGGCTCTTAATAGTGTCACCATCAAAGACAAATTTCACATGCCCATAATAAATGAACTTCTTGATGAGCTATGTGGGGCCAAGGTGTTCTCCAAGCTAGACTTACAATCTGGCTATCATCAAATAAAAATAAAAAAGAGGACATACCAAAAACTTCTTTTATGACTCACGAGGGTCACTATGAGTTCCTAGTCATGCCTTTCGGGCTTACTAATAACCCATCAACATTTCAATCTTTAATGAACAGCATCTTCAAGGGACACTTGCGGAAGTTTATTCACGTATTCTTCGATGACATTTAGGGGTGTGCACAGGTCAGGTTGGGTCGGTTGTAGGCTTTTTGCTCAACCGAACTGACCTAGTCGGTTTGATAAACAATTAACCTGAAACCGACCAGTTATAAGGGAAAGCCGGTCCAAACATGAAGGGTCAGCTTGGGTCAATTTTTTGGTTTGGTCGGGCCAGTTTGGGGATTTATTGATTTGCAATCTCTTTTTCCTATATGACTCTTATTGGTTGATTTGTCTCATTGTCTATTTGAGTCAAACACCATCTTCTTCTATGTCTTATAGGTTGTTGTGTCTATACTACCAGAAATCCAAAGATAGTTGCAATTTTTGTGTAAGTCTCTTCAAGACTATTACAAAAAAGTAATGAATGAAGGGAGGCCCAATTGT
The DNA here is from genome assembly GCF_056320005.1 of Nelumbo lutea. NCBI lineage: Eukaryota > Viridiplantae > Streptophyta > Magnoliopsida > Proteales > Nelumbonaceae > Nelumbo > Nelumbo lutea. The sequence goes on from NC_142686.1 coordinate 94,571,786, forward strand.
CTCCAACTTCAAGACTAATGTGAAAAAAGTAATAATTAAAGTGGAGTCCAAACTATCAATATTTGTAAAAAGTATTGTGTAAAGTCTTAAAAGTGGAGAGAGTCTCATTGTTTCTATACCAAAACCAGAAGTATCAGACTTCTACTATCCATAGTCGGTTTGGTTCGGGTTGGTTTCGATTTTCAGATTGAAAATTTGAAACCAACCTGACCAGTCGAGTTGTTTACATTTAGAAACCAAGACCAACCAAAAGTTTTGAGAAACTGACTAGATCGGGTTGGATCAGATCGGTTTGGTCGATTTGATTGGTTTGACTCTTATTGTAAACACCCCTAATGACATTCTCATTTACAGTGACTCTCTTGAGGCCCACATCCAACATTTGAAGGTTGCACTAGAGATTCTTAGACATCACAAGTTGTTTGCTAAGCTAAGCAAATGTCGATTTGCCGTTTAAGGGTAGAGTATTTAGGTCATGTCATTTCGGCCCAAGGAGTGGAGATGGACCTAGAAAAGGTCAAGGGAATTATCACTTGGCCCATTCCCAAATCCATAAAAGGGTTAAGAGGTTTTCTCGAATTAATTGGGTATTATCGCAGGTTTGTAAAGGGCTATGGAATTATTGCACAACCCCTTACTCAACTTCTCAAAAAAGAGGAATGTAAGTGGTCAGAGCAAGCAATAGAAACATTTGAAGAATTGAAGTGAGCCATGGTGACTGCCCCCATACTGGCCCCACCTGATTTCTCTAAGAGCTTTACTATCGAAAGCGATGCCAATGGCATGGGTTTGGGAGAAGTTTTGTCTTAAGGTGACAAGCCCATTGCATACTTTGATCATGGCCTACAAGAGAGAAACCTGGGCCTTTCCACATACGAGGAGCTATTAGTCATTGTGCTAGTGGTACAGAAATGGAGACATTACCTGCTTGGTGCAAAGTTCATACTCTTAACTAATCATAAGAGCTTGGGCTTCCTTTTGAAGCAAAGGATCCATACCCCAGTTCAGCAAAGGCTCATCACCAAACTATTGAGCTTCGATTATGAGATAGTGACTCAGAAAGGAAAAGACAACATCATAATCGATGCCCTTTCTCGTAGAACTAAAGAAGAGTTGTTGGCTACATCCCAACACACTCCCAATTTGGTGGAAAAAGTGAAGGCTGAAACAGGTAATGACCCTTATTTACAACAATTTATCTCAGACTTACAGAAAGTAAGGACCAATCCAAAGAGGTTTGAATACCAAAATGGGCTTTTGTGGAGAAAGGGAAGAATAGTGATAAGCCCATATTCATCTATTAGAAGAATTGTATTTGAGGAAGCCCACGATTCCCCGTCCGGAGGACATTCTGGGTACATCAGCACAATGCACCGCCTTAGATGATTTTGCTACTGAAAGGTACACAGAGCTGAAGTTAAAAAATGGGTCCAACAATGTGAGGTGTGTCAAAGAAATAAAACTGAAAATATGCACACCCCTGGGCTGTTACAACCTCTATCCTTCCCTGAATGGATTTGGACAGACATTGGCATTGACTTCATAGATGGGCTACCCCCTCAAGGAAGAAATCCTCTATACTTGTAGTGGTTGATAGACTGTCCAAATATGGACATTTCATAGCCATACATCACCCATACTCAGCCCAAGACATTGCTAAGATATTCATGAAGGAGGTGTTCAGGTTACATGGAATGCCAACATCCGTTGTCAGCGACCGAGATCTCATCTTTACCAGCACTTTTTGGAGGGAGTTATTTAAACTACAAGGTACAAAGTTGTGTTTGATTTTGGCCTATCACCCCCAATCCGATGGACAGATTGAGGTATTAAACTGAACACTAGAGACCTATATGAGGTGTTTTGTCGGCAGTCACCCTTATCATTGGGCCAAATAGTTAGCCCTAGCGAAGTGGTGGTATAACACCACCTACCACTCATCTACCAAGCTGACCCCGTTCCAAGTTGTCTATGGCATACCACCTCCAAACCCCCTAACGTATGTTCTGGGGATAGCTAAGGCTTAGTCAGCAGAGGAAGAATTGTTAGAAAGAGATAAAGTCCTCTCTATGCTTAAGGAGAACCTTAATCATGCAATAAATAGAATGAAAATAATGGCGGATAAACACAGGAGTGAGAGGGAATTTGAAGTAGGAGACTACTGTTACATTCGTCTCCATCCTTACAAGCAAAGTAGCCTGACCCTGAGAAAGTCACAGAAGTTGGCAACCCATTTTTTTGGGCCCTACAAGGTGTTAGAAAGGGTCGGCCCAGTAGCCTATCAACTGGATTTTCCACCCAATTGCAAATTACACCCCAACTTTCATGTTTCATGCCTCAAGAAAAAACTAGGAGCCCATTGCCATTCCATGACCACATTACCCCCCCCCCCTAATAGTGTTGGGACCATACTACCTTACCCTACCACCATATTGGACAGGTGAATTATCAAGAAAGGGAACCGGGTAGGAGTTGAGATGCAAATCCAATGGGAGGGAACCCCTACTTCTAGTGCTACTTGGGAAGATTGGGAAGATTGGGATGATTTGAAAAACAAATACCCAAGTGCCTGCCTTGAGGACAAGGCTTGGAACAAGGGGGAGGGAGTGATATATATCCTAGAAGACATTACAGCCCAGCCCATATTCATGGGACCCACTAGGCGTTATGAGTCTGATAGTGGCAAGGTTGCCAAGCCCAACCGATCCATGAAGAATTACACGTAAAGCATATTCCGCCACCAGCCAATAGCTCAGGAGGAATTACCTTATTTTTCTTTACAATTACACGTGGGGTAAATTTTTTACCGAACCGGTATGTTCGGTTTTTACATTTAACTGAACCGATGCAACCGGTTAACCGATGGATCGGTTAACCATGGTTCGGTTTTTTGGTTTTTTTATGCCCTTAAAATTAAAAAAAAAAAAGGAAAACACAATCGAAGAAAACTGAGATGCCACTTCACTAGTGTCGCTGAGATGCAGTAGAGCTTCTAACCTGCAGCCAAGCCTCCAATGTCGCCGAAGCAGGAGGGATCGCCAGTGTTAAGGCCGTAGGTGAATCGGTCAGAGGGCGGAGCACCAAAGGTCAGAACCCAGAACGGAGAGTGAGAATTCGAAAAGGAGAGAGAGAGAGAGTCCGAGAGGCAAGAGAGAGAAAGAGCTCATAGAAAGAGAGTCTGAGAGGCAAGAGAGAGAGGGGGGGGAAGGGAAAAGGGAATAGGGATCCTGCGTGGCAGGTGTCAGAGTCAGATGACTCAGACTATCAGACAGGTTGTTCGCCAGTCTGGCAGCCTGAAAGTCTCAAACTATCAGTAGTCAGTTTGGCAGTTTAATTGTTTTTATTATATTTAAAATATATATAATACTATATAAAATATATACCAGTCTGTTTGGTTAACTACTGGTTTTTTTAAATGATTAACCGAAATTTTCAGTTTTTTAAAACATTGAACTGAAACTGAACCGACCGGTTCGGTTAACCGATTTTTCAGTTCAGTTTCGGTCGATTTTTTCGGTCGGTTCGGTTTTTTGGTTTTTTTTTCTCACCCCTAGTTAGGAGGACAAGAGAATATTCGGACACCTGGCAGGTTGTTACAACAACCTGGCCTATTTGCATCCTCTCCTCCTTCTTCGACATCAATGAAATACTTGAGTTCTTATTTTCTTCATTATCCTCTGGAGCGGTGAGAGGTCTCACTATAGGTCGAGGCCGACCACAAGCCTCTTCTTGCCAGCGAGAAGAGAGTGATAACACATTCCCCTTTCTCTCTCGTCACCCTCTCCTTCGGCAGCTGAAGTTTGAAGTATTGATCTGAACTAAAACTCTGGCAACGGTGACAATGAGGTAAATCACCATCAAATTTTTTTCTCTCCTATTTCCTATTCTTCTTCCTCTCCTTCTCTCTCTCTCACTTTATTTTTTCATTCCTCCCCAGTTTTTCCGCTGCATACCAGACCAAACCACAGCAAGGTATGTTGTCCTCAATTTTCCTTTCTAGCAAAGTATTTGTTATATAGATCTTTAGTAGAAGGTCTGAAATGCATGTTAAATTTAGTTGTTTATACTTGACCTCGAAATACATGTTAAATTTAGCAGGTCTTCTTTCAAATATCAAATGTGTTTTAATTTTTTCCCAATTTCATTTTGCAATGCATCCTTATGTGAGTAGAGTTATTTAGTCATTAGTTCTGTATGGTGTTTGAATTTTTCTATGTTTATTCTATTGTTTACCTGATTCAGCTCTATCTTTGTAGCTAATAAGTCTGAAAGATCTCTATCAAGTTCATCAGAGTACAATAACATTCTAAACTAATTTCAAATTGGATAGCAGTCTGATTAAACAAGAAAATTTACAATTAATTAAGGGATTTTAGAGTTACAAGAAAGCAACCACTTTATCCCAATTTCTATCTGGATTGGTTAATAGGTTTGGTGTCATGTTTATTCATATTTAACAGTAGCAGCTGAGACGGGGCTCAAATGAGTCCACACATTTCTCTTTTCTTTCTTCTTTTCATGGGATGAGTTTCAGTCCAATGTCCTACTGACCAACAGAATTTGTCATTATCTTACCCTTCTATTTCTTGAAATTCAAGACAAGCTAGCTTAATAATCTTACATATTGAACTGCAAACAATTTTTAAGTCTAAGGTATTTAGATATATTGACTGATTCAAGACAAGCCCAATTCTAAGATATATCTAGCAGTCAGCCCAATAACTGACTGCAATCAAATTAACATTATTCATAATATACCTAAGGTATTTAGATAAAATAGAAAAACAGAAACAAAGTAATACCCACTTGACAACCTATAGAACTTTTAATAAACTAAAACAGATAAAAATAGAACTCCCTATTCATTCCTAAACACAAAGTTATTTTAAAAGACAACTTGGAACTTGCAAGAAAAAAAAGTACTACATTAGCTACCTCTTTCTTCCTGCATCAATTTTCTCTTTGCATCCACAAGTACCTAAAAATCAAAAGCCTGTTCTTGGATGTGTATTTGACACACCTAAAGTAAAATTATTCATAATATCTGTAATTGTATTTGACACAGATGACATATCAGTTAAAAAGCAACAGAGTTTTGGCTTTCTGTGCACACATTTATGATAATGTTGTAAGTGATGGAATTTGGGTGCATTTAAGGTCTTTCATGGACTGAAAGTAGACAAGGGCTTCATTAATTTCCTCTGTCTTCACTAGCGCATCAAGAATGCAGTTCCATGCGTACACATTAGGTGCCAATCCCTTGTGGATCAACTCTTCCATGATAAGATATGTCTCATCTATTCTACCGACCTTTCCAAAAGCATCAATAAGACTGCTATACCTTACTACATTCATGCCTACTCTTGATTTTGCTTCTCCAAAGAGCGTGCATGCTTCATCAAGCCTATCAATCTTGGAAATCCCATGAATGACTAATCCATATGTAACCACTAAGGGTTGGTAATCCTTTGTCTTCATTTCCTCCAGAAGTCGGTAACCATTCTCTCAAACAATCTGTAAGCATCATCAACCTTACCTTGCATACCCAAACATCTATCATAGAACAATGGCTGAGTTTAGGCAGTCTGGATCTTCAGCTCATAATGGCTATTTTTTGTTTATCTCTTTCTGGAAAGCATACATATTCAGAGAACTTTGATTTTTTTTTACTGTATATAATACAGGTGCACCAGCAAGGACAGGGGGGTGGCGTACACAAGTTTTCTGAAGGACCTGTGGGCCAATTCAGTGTAAGTAGCTTTTCCCTTTTGCCTATACATTTGTGTGTGTTATCATTATGTCTGTGTTCTAGCCAAGCTTCCAAGAAATAGTCTCAAAAGCTTGTTCGATTAATGTTCTAACAATTAATTTAACCTATGTAATTTTTATATAACAGTTTGGTAGCATATTTGTGGGGACTAGGAGTAGCCCCAGTAGGTGTGAGGAGGATGAGTGGAACACTGAAGCTTTAAAAATTCTAAAACGACAATCCGCTTTCCTCCCTGATTCTTTGGTTCTGCACAAATTTCAGACTTACTAACATTATAAGCTTTAAAAATTTCCCTGATAACTCTTTCTAGTCCATGTGTCAAACCCCTATTCCGGAATTGGAATTTCCATGGTATTTTAGGGATGGATTGTTGTTACCGTTTTCCTCTCAAGGATTCTGACCAACATCCAATCTGAAATACCTTTTACATATAAATGGTTAACTGTTTATTAATTGATTTGTTATTAGTGTAGATTATCACATCTTGTAGAAATGAGCATTCAACCTCTTCTATATTAAATTGAAATGTTTCAAATGGTAGCTAACATGCTTGTTAGTTCATCCAGATTCTTCACCTCATAAACTAACAATGGGTGTCGTGCTTCTGTTACAGAATGTTTACACAAGTAAAGAAAGTCATACAATCAGAGTCCCTTGAATGGAACCATCCATGTAGTTGCTGGGGGAGGAGGTGCTAGCCTTGCAGATTTCACCACAATACATACCAAATGGAGTTATTATAACGACCATGACTTTGGATTCATAAAGCTTACAGCATTTGACCACTCAAATCTGTTGTTTAAGTACAAGAAGAGCAGTAGAATCTCACGAGATTATAGGGACATTATGGCTTGCAGTGTTGACAGTTGCCCAAGCATGACATTAGCTTCTTGAAAAGAATACACTTGGGTATCTATGTAAATTTTTACTCATTGCAGTGGTAAATTGTCACATCTCTTTCATGTTCCACCCCAGAGAAACATAAATTCTAGTATCCTAGTTTTTGCAAACCAAGAGTCTAGACCATAAAGAAACAATTCGGTTTTCTGCAAAATTGTTGTAATTTCTTCATTTTCCTACAAAATTTCTGTATTTTTTATTTTTTAAATTAAATTTATGTAATTTTCTGCAATTTTTTTCAAAATTTCTAGTATTTTCATGCAATTTTCTACAAAACTGTTGTAATTTTTGCATTTCCTGCCAAATTCTATAATTTTATGAAATTTCTACAAAATTTCTGATATTTTCATGCATTTTTCTAAATTTTCTACAAAGTTGTTGTAATTTCTGCATTTTCCTGCAAAATTTTAGGTACTTTCATGCATTTTTCTGAATTTTCTGAAAATTTGTTGTAATTTCTACATTTTCTTGAAAAATTTCTGCAATTTTGCAATGTTTGTATTTTCTTCAAAACCTCTGCAATTTTTTGTAATTTCCGTAAAAATTTCAGTATTTTCATGCATTTTCCTGCAATTTTTGCAAATTTTTTGGTATGTCCATGCATTTTCTGCATTTTTTTTATTAGGGGCAAAATTTCCTACCTCTTAATGAACCAAACAGCATAAATCTAAATCCGATTCCAATTCCTGTTTGAACCAAACAAGCAGGGGGAATAGGCCATTCCAATTCCGATTCCAAGGGATTCTAATTTTAATCGCAAACCAAATGGGCCCCAAAAATTTTGGCTAATGGGAAGGAAATATTCTTTTGGGTGAAAGACTTATAACATACCACCATTCCAATTCCGATTCTAATTCTAATCGCAAACCAAATGGGCCCTAAGAATTTTGGCTAATGGGAAGGAAATATTCTTTTGGGTGAAAGACTTAAACATACCATAACTTTTCATAAATTGACTTAAACATACCCTGAATTTTGACTTGAGAATAGAGGAAGAGAGTAGGAATGCAGAGGAAGACAAAAAAAAAAAGGAATAGTCAACTTAGTTCAGATGGTGTGTTGAATGACGGCTAATACACATCTAGCTACACCTTTCCTTAATTGTCTACTTCTCGTAACGGAACAATTTGAGTTGCAAAATACAACTATTCTTTGTTGGGCTTTTCAAAAAGGAGATAGCTGAGTTTAATTTTGCTCTTTCATGGATGGAAGAATGCATCCTTATGAGTGCCTAGAGAAACAATGGCCAAAATTGAAAATATACTTCTTAGTTCCAAGATTTTGAGTTTCTTGTAGTTGAGCATCTGATCCAATGGGGGATCTGTCAAGCTCTTGGTTTGCAGATAGCATTAGGACAAACAGAGACATGAATTAACTTTTAAAAGAGTGTCAGAAATAAAAAGAACGATGAGTTGTGCGGCTAGTAGAATAAGTTAGCATTAATGATCAATGATCAATTGTGTTGGCAGCTAAGATGATTGGATGACAAATTTGCTTCTTAATAGCCACCAATTCACAGAGGCACCATTACTACATTAGACTTTGATGATGGGTCTTTGAAATATGAGCACATTGTTCAATCTCCAACACATTAGACCTTCCTCTCTCCTCTATCAGATCTCCCAAGCTAGTATCAGAAAACTTGATGTTATAAATATTCCATCTGGGAAGAGATCAATGTCTTCTTGAGTCAAATGATGTTCTAAGTATTCCTTGTTATTTTTTTGATCGATCTAAACATTCCTTATCATTGGCTTGTTGAACTATATTAATAGTACATTCAGTGTATTGTTCCTTCTTAGCTTTTATATATTAATCAATTAACACACTTGATAACAAACTATTCAATCATTACCAAAAACTAAAATAAAAATAAAAAATAAAAAAATAAAAAGTTGTACTACTGTTCATTTATGCTAGCTTGTTAAATGGTGGTTGAATTAATTTTTCAACTGGAACCCAATGTTTGGAATCACGAATGGTGTTTTGATGGTGGTGCTGATGTCGACAGTAACCACTTCCTTACCAGGATGTTGCATTTGCCCCAATGGTAAGAGAACATTGAATTGAGGGGAGGTGCAGCCTGATATATACCCACCATCCAGATTGAACAGTCGAAAGTTAAAGTTCTTTAGATATCTTTGGTTCTTCTATAAAATTTGAGAGAAAATGAAGGGTAAATAGTGGCAAGGTATCTTTGAGTCTTTTAAAAATTCAGAATATGTTATAAGATGATTTATAAAAACTTGGGGTATCTTTAAGTCTTTTACCCCTTTTCTTTTTAAGGGATTACAGAGTAAAAATGCACTAGCTACCAAGCTCAACTTTATTTATGGTTTGGGATGGCGATGCTGAAGTTTTAAAAAATTCACAGCAAAGCAAGGTTTAAAGTATTGATACATATCAGCCGATACAATACTACATATCATATCAGAGCCTTCCCAATAAACCTCTACAGGGGGTGTTTCGGGTCGGCAAGTGGTTCAGGGGGTAGACCGGCCTTAAACAGGCCCCTCTGAACCAGATTTCGAAAAAATATTAAAAAAAAAAACAAAAAGAATACCGATACAGGCAGGTGTATCGCCCTGTATGATACTTAGAACTTGGGCCAAAGCCTCATCACGATTACTAATCAACAACTACTTCTATACTCTAAAGTTAATTTTCATTAACAAAGATTATAATCATCTAGGTTGATGTGAATATTTCAAATCAAGATTGTGTAGATCTTTTTTTTTTCCTTTAAAAAGTAGGTAGATTATCCAGTTTAAGAAATGACAAAAGCAAGCTTCCGGTAAATTCCTTCCAACCAAAGCTAGCCTCCAGGACTGGTAATCCTACTCTCACCGAGTATAAGGTGGTGAAACTACCAAGACACCCCGATATTAAAATTTAGAAGACACAAATACCCTTGATATGGAAACCGGACACGTGTAAAAAGCAGTGATGATGGTAGACAAAAATCTATTCTTATGGAGTGAGACGCACTAGATAATACAATAAGAAAATATATAATTTTCAAACCTTGGACAAAAAGACAAGTCCCAGTCCTACTGTCATGACTGACATCTGTTTTAAAAAGATACAAACTCAATTTATCTCCTTTGCTTGAACAGTCTGGGAATTTGATTGTAAAGAGAATTTCATTTCAACTCCTGCTTTTCTTTGATTTCAGTGGTTTACTCAATAGATATTTGAACGTGAGAAACTGAGAATTTCAGGGTAAAGTAACTTACTCCAACAGCAGCAGGATCTACCACATTGCTTTGGAGTTTAAAAACTGTTTTCTCTTAAAATACCACAGTGTCAAGCATTGTCCCCAGTGTCTGAATTATGTTCGACGACATCAAATTCGACACATGCTCTTCCAAATGCTTCTTGGCGTCCTGTCTGCCTACATTTGCAATAGCCAGCTTTTCAGGAGGTAACTCATCTTCTTCCTGAACTGCCTTGTTGTATTTGATGGCCAAATTCAGCATCTCCTGATTATTTTCAACAAGATGACAAAAAAAAACATGTCAACGTTAAGAGCCATATACAGATGACTATTGGAGGTTCCCAAAATATCCTGGTAAGTAAGAGAATAAATCATAGCTAAATGATGAGTTCAAAACTAGAAACGGATAGAGGATAGGTTGAGAAGTGAATTGGAGTAGCAAGAGTGACACCAGAACAGCTCAAGTCTAGGCTGTTTCAAAAGTGCAAATGCAAACAAAGGGAGAGAATAGTAAGGGTCACAAAATTTCTGCAGTAGAATACATGTCACTTCCAGAAAGTTAAAACTTTAAACTCCCCATTTACCTACCTGGACAGTCTGTTCATTGGTTTTGGAGTGGGCATCAAACCGCTGTAGTGTCAAACCATCAGTCCATTTCTTTTTATGTAGGTTCAATAACATCTTCTCCTCAAGTTCGTTCTTCCTGTAATTAATGGCAATTGAGTAGTAGTGCCGGTTCAGCCCGTGGATCAATGCCTGGTGGTGATCATAAAAGAGGATAGGTTAACTTGTGAAAATGGCTTGCAGTAGGGATCAATGATATCTTAGGGAGGCATAACTGCAACCACAAGCACTCACCTGAATGGATGGCTTGTTCAGATGTCCAAGGTTGGAAGTTGTCTGGCGTGGTTCTTGGCCAAGCATCATTGTCTGTGGGTTGATCAAGCGGAAGGCATCAATGACCACCTTCCCTTTCACACTTTGAATTGGATCTACCACCACAGCAACAGCCCTTTGATTTAGAGCCTCAAAACTCTGCAAGACAGAATTGAAATGAGTGCATAAAAGAAGTAGCATGTGTAACTCCATGAATTAGACAAAAATGGCAGAATGAACAATAGCAGGATGCATCTACAGATTAAGGTTTAATAAAGCAAATATTTTTTTTCTTTTTGGAAACATGTCAGTCACTAAAGAAAGGTTTTGTACATGATGCTGCTGATGATCTGGCTAGACTATCAGCCAAATATGTAGAAAAAACATATCTACATGTTCAATCCATATTTGTAAATCCAGACCAAAGATGAATACAAGTATAGGACTTGCCAACACCATCATTCTTATGTCTCCTTTAAACCAGTATCTAAACATTAGACATTCTATGACAAAAAGAGTATATTTAACAGATATTTGTTTATAAGGTGTACCTGCTTGCTGTAAACTGGATATCATAAATGTGGCTATAATTTCCAGCTTTATGTCTTCTGAAGTAACAGTAGACAATCTTGTTAATTCCAAGTCCAACACTTGGTTTACACCAACATTGTTTTATTATTAAGTATATTGAGAGCTCTAGTGATGTCTGAATGGAGAATAGAATTTACAAGTTTACTAAACAAGGCATAATTCAATGTACTTTGATGTTTTTCTATGCCATGTCAGCATCTTGTGAAAGAAAACTGTTTTAATTTTTTGAAAAGGAAAAACAAAACAATGGTCAGTAAACAGGTTTCCCTATTTTCAGTGAGGTGGTATAAACAGAAAATAGTACCTGTTGCGTGTTTATGTCAACCCCAGAAAGCCAACAACCAAAGCCAGGATGTGAATGGTACCAACCAACCACCATTTCTGGTCTGCAGTAAAGCAAAGAAGAATAAGCAACAAAGAAGAGAGAAATAAGGGGAAAGGGAGAACAGTAGCATAAGCATGGTAGATTGACAGGATTTTTTGAAGATACAGGATTATGCAAGAAAAACAGAACACAACAAACAGAAAATGTGTATGCAATAAACTATCCCTCTTGCAGGTATTCCAAACAAGAGAGCCAGACATTTTTATGATCAAATTCACGGGGCTAGAACACAATATATGATGATTAATAGGTAAAAATCCAGCACCGTTTAATATGATAAATGCTATTAAATTTTCAAATAATATAGGGAAGTTGGAAAAAATTATAAATCACCTTTGATGTAAAAAATGGATTCAAGACAAAGAATATCTCCAACAAAGACAGCATTTTTAATGGTAGTAAATGTCCAAACATGGCCATGCCATCATGGGCAAATAACAATTTATGTATTTGCTGAAATTAGTTGATTAAATGCTTTTGTCATATATTTTCCCCATGAAACTCCACCCAATGAAGAAGACCCTTTAAAAACTACCAAATGGATTCTGAAAGCTTGTTAACTAAAGATGGATTAGTCGATAATTAAGTAAATCCTTTGCTCTTTTTGGCACTCGTTCCCTACTTTGCCACCCAAATCTTCTCTTATTTAGAAGCTTACAGAAGTGTTATCAGCACGGTGAAGATGAAGCCATAACCAGTTGTTTTAGCCTCCTTAGGCAATGCAATGACTAATCAGCACATAGACATTGACTCTCCGACTGGCCAACCACAAAAGTGCTTATCTAAATTTTGATGCAATGGTCAATATAAAAATATTTAATAACTGTGAAAATCCATTAAAAGAGAATGATATAGAACATTTAGTATATAATCTCTCTTTTGCAAACATAAAGAAAAGGTCCGATAGGCTTAGGGAGCAACACTAACAGTTTAGGGAGGGAGAGAAGCATGTGTTTATAGCAACTCCATAGCAGCATACTACTGATGGGAAGACCTAAAAGAACTTCACAGTTTCACTTTTATGTTAGCCTTTTGTTTTCTATTTTATAATATAATTTCCTCACCTGACCATATGCAATAGACATGCTTATATACAATTTTAAAAGATCTACTAAACATAAATCAATTAAAACTATAAAGTTAACTCTGATAGTCTGATCTACTAAGCAAACTAGTTGTTGGTCAATCTAGTTAACCCAATTGATGCTTAGTCATCCTAGATGACTGCATCACGGCTCACGGGTAATTGACAACTAGTTAGTCATGCAGTTATCATGGTCACCAAATGACTAGTGGTTGACTGGTCAATATTTTTAATTTTTTTATAACACTGATATAGAGCCACACTAAGCCAGAACAAAACCTGAAAAGGGTAACCAAGCCGATAGGTCATTCCAACATTATTGTCTACCCTTGGATATAGGTCATCCTCTAGCTCCTAGAACATACATCCTCTAGCTCCTATAACATACTCCCTAGGCTTAAGCAATATGACAAAACCTAATGTCAAAGGGCTTGTGTTCAAATAATCCATATGCAGGATGAGATAGAATAACCCTCTAGCGTTCTGAAGAACACAAGATAAATAACTATCATCATTAAATTACTTCCTTTGACTTTCTTCCCCCACCAACCATCCCAAAAAGAGAAACTCCTCAGATTTGTCAAATTTTCTATTTCTTAAAAGAATTGATAAACAATTGGCAAAGCATTGTTCAAGATATGAATCTTAGATAGGGAAAAGTATTTCTTGAAAGTCTAATTAGAGAATGGCTTCTCTTACAGTCTACTACTACTACTACTACTACTACTACTACTACTACTACTACTTTTTATTTTCTTCTTTTCCTATAACAAAAATAAGGGTTCAGCGCCTATATTTTTTGAATTTTATTTTCCTTCTTCCTTTTCTTCTCATGGATATGTTGATCTTCTATACTTTAATATGAATTTTATACTTTTCTTATGAAAACCATGAATAATTATTAAAGAAATATGGTTATGGCACCTAGGGAACTACCCTAGGATCTATTTTTTAACATAAAAAAATCCATCGCCTAGGTGATGCCTAGGCGTCCCCCAATCGCCTGGCCTCGCCTTGGCGCCTTGAAAACTATGGGCCCAACTATTTTGAGCAAGCTCAAGCTTTCCCAAATAAGCCCAGCTTGATAATATTATATATAGTAAAAAATATAATATATATTATATAACAACAAAATTAGTAGTGAAAAAAGGTGTTATATATTATAATATGTAGAATATTATAAAATACACAATATATAATTAATATAATATAAAATATTTGTCTAGATCAGGCTTCGAGCTTTATGCAGGGCCAAGCTCAGGCTTTTGGGCCTGGTCATTTTCTGTTTATAAAGAGGAAAAGCCCAGCTCGTGAACAGGCCTACCCCCAACCAAGCCCCTCACACAAGAACCCCATTTGCTAATGTTTCTCATTCAGCCACCCTAATAAAAGATATTTTTAAAATACACTTAAAAGTTATAAACCGTTTTTTATAGGGATTAGGAATTTAACACCCCGATATGGACTTGTTTGGGCTTGCCTCACGAAGCCCGGTACAAAGATGGCTCATAGAATCAAGAATGCATGATGTTTAACATCACATTAGCTATTTGAAGTAATGCAATTGGGAAAAAATAAAGAGATTAAGAGTTTACATGCTTGAATATGTTTTACATGTTATTCTTAATTTTATTTTTTAAGTTTTCATTTTAAATATGTTTTACATGCTATGTTTCTATATTTTAATTTGAGATAATAGGTTTTTTAAAAACATTTATTTTAAATTTTAATTTATATTTTTAATTAATGTTGTGTTTATTTTTTAATATTTTGCTTTTTTTATTTTTTGGCCTTTTTAAAACTTTTTAGCATTTTTTGCATTTTCGTGCCTTGATTCAAAAAGGGGTGTGCCTCACACCTCAGGTGAAAAATGGCCCTTGCACTTTTTTTTTTGCGCCTTACGCTTTTAACATCTTACCAAAAAAAAGAAAAGGGAAATATGATTTCCTAAATCCTGCCAACCAAAGCATAACATCTTCTTACCAAAAAAAGAACAACATCTTAAACCATAAGATCCAATGTGAGGTTGTGATTTATAGAACTACTCCATGGACTTTCAAACAAGTGATAAGGGAAGTGGAAAAGGTCGCAAGGGAGGTAGAAGCTGAATTCAAATGGGTTAGAAGGAGTGGAAATGGGCTAGCTGATTATCTTGCTAAACAAGGGGCTTTGAGGCAACAATTGTTTTGGGCTGCAATGTAAAGAGTGACAGAAATATGTAATAGTGTGAGAGTTTGAATCCCATACACAAAGTTGTAAATTTTTAAATCTAATTTCAAATAAAATTCTTCTTTGCTGATCAAAAACAAATGTGAGGTTGTGATTTATAGCCCTTGAAAAGTTGACCTAAGAAGGGGAACTCTATCAAAGAGAACTAACTCATAACAGAACATTTACCAATAAGAATTGAACCCATCTCCAAAAATGGATAGTTGGATACCTTACATGGATAGCATAATTGATGGTGTTGGCTTCATTGTCAAAAACATTGAAACATCGAATACTAAGAAGAGAAAATATAGCACTGAGCAGAAAAGATGCAGTGGGCAAGGTATGGTGAGGATGAAAATAGTGAATTGACTTGTGTGAAGATCTTGTTAGAAGAGACAATTGGTTAAAGTGGAATTCATCTATAAATAAATTCAACAAAACATATATGAAGCAATTTATATATGTTACAATCATTCCATGCATACTAAATTCAACAAAACCTTATCCGAGCTATATGGGGTTGGTTACATGAATTTTGTTTTCTCAATGCATTCTATCAAGGGCCATAACAACGAAAACTTCCATAAGAAAAAACACACTTGAACATCACTAAACAAAGGAGAGTATGTAAAAATAGAGAAATATGCACCCCATTCTCAGGTTTCAGGTAGTTGGATTCAATTTACAGCAGCTCCCAAATGCATTTGGTTGAGGAAGAACTCCAAAGATAATAGACAATCCAAAAACAAATGGGGATTCATTCTCTAATTTGATTGTTTTACCCTTTAGCATACTCTTACCTTTTTTTGATAAATAAAATAAATTCATTAAAATAAAAAAGAGTACAATCTGGATAGGTGATAAGGTAGCACCAAACAGCCAAAATCAAAAAACAAAAACAGTACAATTTTAATTTTCCAATTCACAATTCTGGAACCCCACTACCTCCCACAATCTTTCTCCTAAATCTTCTCACATAAACTGAGAGAACTCTGGCAATATCAACACCCTATCTGCAACTGATTTTCCCACAGCTGCCACCAACCTATCCGGCTTCCATTCCTTGTCTTCAAACATTCTTCTATTCCTTTCTTTTCAGATGTTCCAGAAGATGGCAAATGGAATACAGCTCCATATTATTTTAGCCTTTTTTCCTCCCCAAAGAGTACTGTCAAGAGGTTCCACAAGAACCCAGAAGTTTTGCATGCAAAGAAAATATGGATGACTGATTCCTCTTCCTCCTTACACATAAAATACATGCTGCCCAAACTAACCTTTTTGACTTCAAATAATCCATTGTCAAGACACTGTCCATAGCCACCAGCCAAGCAAAAGTTTCCACCCTAGGGGTTATTGGGTTACCCCAGACCCCACCCAATGTATCAAAGTCCATTTAGTTCCTAAACAAGGCTGAATAGCAATGACTTGACCGTAAACTTTCCATTTGAGCATTCTTTCCACCATATCTCATCCCTAGACTGGGCTGAGATCTTCACCCTCTCCAACTTCTCATCCCTAGACTGGGCTGAACAAGGCCACTACTCAATTTCCATTTCAAGGAGTGGCCTTCTGAATCTTGGGCACCAAACTATCGGCTCCCCAATTCTTTCATAACTGAAAATAGACACTTCCGGTTCCGACAGCCTAAATAATCTTGGGAAAGCCTCACACAATCTTCCCACTCCACTCCAATCATCCTCCAAAAATCTTATTCTAGATCCATCCCCAAATGCAAATCTTGTTAGATATCTGAACTCCCGGTTAAAATTCATTATTCCTTTCCATACACTCAGCCCATATGAAGAGCTGACTTCCCTTGATTCCCACTCAAATATCGTAACTCCATATTTACTAACTACCACCCTCCTCCATAAGGAGTTCTCTTCCTTACTCGACCCAAATCTCCATAACCATTTCCCAAGTAAGGCTTTGTTGAATAATCTCACCTAAACCCCAAACCCTCTCCCCTCACTGGGTCTACACCTTATCCCATTTAACCAGATGGAGCTTTTTACCCCTCCCTCCCCCCACCCCTTCCCATAATAAGTCCCTTTGGATCTTCTCCACTCTCTCTGCAATTTTTTTGGTGGCACCCTCAGCAATGATAAATAATACTCTTACCTTAATGCACCCAAGTATGCAATGAGAAAATAAACCATGCATTGAAGCATGACGAACAAAGACAAAATAATTCTTCCCCATTTTCACGCACAATTTTCTACATAATAGCATCTAGAACGATTCTTTTTTAAATAACTCATAAAAAACCCAGAAAAGAGAGAGAGAGAGAGAGAGAGAGAGAGAGAGAGAGAGAGAGATAACAAAGCTCAAGTCTAACCACAAGCCATAGATGATGAAATCCAAGAAAAGTACCTGCCCGTCTGCTTGAGCATATCAAGCATGTTAGTTTGGAAGACGTGATCAACGGCCTCAACACTAACACCGGTACCACTTTGTGGCATTGCAAAAACATCCACGACACGCACAGTGTATTCATCCACAAACTCACCAAGCATCAATCCCATGACTTCCATTGGAACCCCAGCTCTTCCTGCCACACCAATAACCTCAACAGTTCTAAACCACGTAATAAATCAAAAGAAATAACCTAATTTACAGAATTGAAACATTAATTCTAATAACTCAAAGGAACCCTTCAAAATGATAAAGAAAAAACCCAATCTTTATACCACCCGTACGAATAAAAGAACCCTAACAGAGAGAGAAAGAGATTAGAGATTCAAATTGAAGTAACAAGGGGCGAAAAAGAGAAGTTCTGGAGAAGGTTTCATACCGTGTTTGAGCATCTTGAGGAGGGCAAGCGAGGAGATGTAAACCTGCTCAGAGGAATCGAGAAGAGGGGAATCAGGAGGAGGGTGCCCCATCCCACCTGCACCCGAGAAAATTCTCTGCAATCTCTCCATTCTTCTTCTCTTCTCTGCCTCTGAAACTCTGCTTCAGTGCTTTCTTCTTCTGGTTAATGTGAGGAAGACTACAAATCAAGGCGAAGAGGTGCAGAGTTTGGAAGTAATTTTAGGCTTGAAATCTGGAACAACCACTATTATAGAATCTAGATATTGTCATGTGGAGTGGAGTGTTCTCCAAGCTACCTAAATGGCACAATCACAACTTACGTCGATGCCGTTGGATCTACTGGAGTAGAGATCTAAGGCCTACAATCATCTTGAGCCCAGCAGTTTTTCTTCGTTCCATCATTAAATCATAGCTCTCGTTTAATACGACTACTGCCTCGGACAGCGGTGAGTGATTTTAGCACAACCAAATTTCCATAAATGCACACCCTAATATGCGCGATCCGGCACTCCTAACAGCTTGCAACCTGGCTCCTATCTGCAACCAATGGCATATAACACAAACCGGAACGTGAAAAATTACTGGGTTACTCTTCCGGCCGTAACACTCAAATGCTTAACTTAGAATTCTCAAAAGATTCAATAAAAATGCAAAGAAAAAATTAAGAGTGTTGATTGCAATAACTTCAATATCTTTGCTTCGCGAGGGTTGGGGTTTTCTTATACCGGAGCTCTGTCAAATCTGGTGCAACAGCCTCCGGTGCAACCGTTATTGTCAGGGCTGAGGTGGCGGGTGCAAGCAGCCATTGTAGGGTATGGATTCGTCAGGCGTGCCATACTTTTCAGAGATGGCAAGCACGACACCGCCTGGTGAGAGACGTGGGCACTGCCTCCAAATCCGGTAGGTACGGCTATCAGGCGGATCTTCCCTGCAGGTTGCCGAGCTACTTTGCACCGAACTACCCTGCACCGAGGTGTTGAGGTATGCTGAGGTGCTTACACTGGAGGCGGACCTCAGGCAAGTATGGACAAGAGAGTTGACGGTGTTGTCTCGAAGTGTTCCTACCTCGGGACACTTAGCCAAAAGTTGGGGTGTTCCCCTCTTAGGAAGGAAGAGCTCGGGTCTCAAGGGGAGCTCGGATCTCCACCCTTAGGGAGGATTTGGGATGAGTTGGGTCTCGCTTCCCGGCGAGTTACCACATCCACCGAGTTATTCAGCTGGGCGTCGGTGAGCTTGTTATGCCGAGTTGTGGCCAGGTTGTCATGCTAAGTCGTCACCTATGCCAAGTCATGTCCACATGTCCCCGTGCTATGAGGTTGGGCCAAATCACCCTACATCAATTGCCCCCCACTCCCCGTACTGGGGATTCTGACCCAGCGCAGGGAGTCCACGGTGTGTCAGGTGGGTTTGGCTCAGAGCTTATGCCTTCTTGTCTGCCAGATCATTGGTCGGACCGGTTCTCTGCTTGGCTCAACCAGGAGCAGCTCGGGTCACTTACAGTCTATGCGCGGATGTCACACGATTTATGGGCTCCGCAGACGTCAAAAAAACGCGCTAAACCAAATTCGCTTCAAGGGTCATGCATCTGGTATTCATGAGAACCGTTAGATCATTTCAATCTCGGCTGTCAATGCCCGCGTATAGTGACTATAAATAGCAGGGGTCCTGGCCATTTTTCCCTCGCCATAAGTCCTCAGCCTTTGTCTTGAGCTCGCGTCCAAAGCCTCTAGCTCGGGTAAGTTTTCTCCAGTTCGGTTGTCTTCCTTTGGTGAGTCACCTTAGCCTCCTTTTCTTCCTATTTCTTTTCATTATGTCTAGTTTCGATAGTCAATTAGACGAGCCCGAGGTGGGTGCCTCGGCTCAGGGTGACCCCGCCGGAGTCCAGTCTCCTGAGGTGCAGGAGGTCTCGGGTAACTTGGTGTCCACCTCTCACCGAGGTTGGATGCCAGATAGGTTCGGCCCTTCCATCATGACCTTGGAGAGACTCTGATACCTCATCCAACAGTACAATCTGCCTAGGGAGTACACCTACAGTCTACTCGCGAGTAACTTCCCATGGGAACACAGCCCTAACGAGGTCGTGATCTTTCGGGAGCAACTTATAGCTAGGCTCCGTCTTCCTTTCCACCCCTTCATTGTAGAGGTCCTGAACCATTTCAATGTTACAATATACCAGCTTCACCTGAACTCGATCCGTAACATGGTCAGGACCATCTCCCTCTGTTGTGAGTGCATCCTCCCTTTGAATTTAGACATCTTTTGTTCAATCCTAACAATAAAGAAAAGCACTTCATGTGTTCTCCTCGAGCACAGGAGGGCCTACTACTTGTCCCCTCGCCCGGGCTTCAAGCTGCTGCACAAGCTTCCAAGCAAAATCCCAACCTAGAAGCAAGACTACTTCGTAGTCCAGAGCACTGCGGAGTGGCCCTTCCCTACTCATTGGAGGGTGGTTATCCAAGACCTCGGCATTATTCTGGATAAGAAGACAAGGGAGACGCTTCAGTCATGGGCTGAGCTCGGGTTTAATTACAAGGACTATGTCACCGAGAGCAAGCTCATACAGGTTGGCTTGAGCCCGGGTAGGTAGTCTTATTTAGTACCTTAGTCACTTGGCTAGCACCTCCCTTTCTCTTTTCTTTTTCTTTTTTTTTTTTTTTACTAATGGCGAGCTCTGTTGCAGGTCCCATGGAAGCAGAGAAGCTTAAGGGGGAGAACCTCTTCAGCCACATGAAGGGGAAAAAGAAGCGGGCTGCCAAGAGAGCTCGCGTTGAGTCCCCATAGGCCCCCACTCCCGAGGCCAAGCTCCCGTAGGCTTCTATTTCTGAGCCTAAGCTTCCTGGTGCTCCTCCGGTCATCAATTTGGAGGGGTCCTTACCACCCGGGAGCATGAGACCTTGGCTGAGCCAGCTACGAAGCCTAAGGTTGTCATCGAGGCCGCCAACGCAGTAGCCGAAGCCTTCGCTAAGCCCATCCGCACAGCCGAGACGACGATTTCTAGCTCAGGGAGTCAAGAGGGAGCTCGAAGCATCCTAGTCCCTCAGTGCGGCCTTTGGAAGAGCAAGGGGGTTGTCTACGCCGAGGAGGTCTCACTCTGGGCCGAACTCACTTCTTCTCAACTCGGAGCCCGAGCTGCTACCCATACAATGGTGGTAAGTTCTCTTTCCTTTCTTTTTTCTTTTTTCTACTCTTTTTTTTAATCTCCTCGATGCTAACCGGCCTTTTTATCAGGAGAACTCCGTCGTGCATGCCTTGACCCTTCAGTCTGAGAGGAACCTAAAGTGAGCTCTAATTGCTGAGGAGTCGTCTCGCACAGCCCATGCTGATCTGAGGGTAGCTTACGGCCAAATCCACCGGTTGGAGAGCGATGTTGTGGCTAAGAAGAACGTCATCACAGCACTGATGGCAAAGAAGGAAAAGCTATCACATTAGAGGGATGTGCTGAGGAGCGAGGTGGACGCCCTCAAAGCAGAGGCAAAAGGTCTCAAAGAGAATAAGAAGGCCCTTCTACACGAGGTGGAGTTCCTCAAGGCCGATATCAAGGAGAAGACCGAGATCTTCACTCAAGCCATAGAGGAGGCAAAGATCAAGGCTGTTACGGACTACGTCCAATCGAACAAGTTCGATGTCGTTCTGGGGGAGGCCTACCATAAGGGTTTCAAGCTCAGCAGGTGGTTAATAAGGCATACATACCCCAAGCTCGACACAAGTGCCATCACCACCTCGCAGATCACGAATGAGATAGCCCATCGAGCTATAGAGGAGCCAGACTCTGAAGAGGAGGATGGTGATGAAGAGGCAGATGTCGCCGACCAGGCTGAAGCTTCTGAGGAGGTCCCGTGCAGAGATGACGAGCCCCCGAAGTAGTTGTTCTTTGTACTCCGAGCCTACGAGCTCAGTTTTAGTTTCTTTTTTTCCCTTTTTGCCAAGCTCGTTGTACAGAACTATCTATTAATGAAATTAACTTTTTTGCCGTGTTATTACTTGCCCAAGCGATTGTTTTACCCGAGCTATCATAGTTAAGTGCACGAAGTAGGGTTTCTCAATCGTTGCCACCTCAAACTATCTCCTAACACTTCATAGGGGTGGTTTTCATGATATACATTGAGGTGACTAACATAGTAAAGCATATGCCCGAACTGTCTTCCAGTTGTACGCCGAGATGGGCTAAGTATCGTGGAATCCATACCGATCTGCTTTCGTTCTTGACATACTATGCACTGTTTGCCAAGCCCCTTGGTCAGCTCGGTACTTTAGCCCTTTGGCTAGGGGAGGAGTGGCTCCAGCCACTCTTAGAGTTCGCTCGTGTCATAGAGGCGACTAAGTTATAACGCCGAGGTCTTTGTTAGTTTGGCATTTTGGCCCTTAGGCTCTGGGAGTGACTCGTGGTCTACTCTTGGAGTTCGCCCATAGCATGGGAGGGACTGG
The DNA here is from genome assembly GCF_056320005.1 of Nelumbo lutea. Lineage (NCBI taxonomy): Eukaryota > Viridiplantae > Streptophyta > Magnoliopsida > Proteales > Nelumbonaceae > Nelumbo > Nelumbo lutea. The sequence continues at coordinate 94,594,059 of NC_142686.1, forward strand.
GTCTTATCGCGTTGAGGTCTTTGTTAGCTCGACATTTTGGCCCTTAGGCTCTAGGAGTGACACGTGGTCTACTCAGTTATTTATAGGTAATATTGCCTTAGGTTGACAATATTCCATGCCCGAGGTACTTGTTTCCCTTCTAGGGTTTCGATCTTATATGTTCATTCTCCAAACACTCGCTTTACTCGGTAAGGTCCTTCCCAGTTCGGACCGAGTTTACTAACACCGAGCTCAAGCACCATAACCTTACAGAGAACCAGGTCGCCAATGTGGAGAGTCCGTTTCTTGACCCTGGCGTTATAGTACCGAGCTACTCTTTGTTGGTAGGGCATGGTCCTGATGTATGCAAGGTCTCGTACTTCATCAAGTAAGTTGAGGTTGGTACGTAGCTTGTCTTTATTTGCCTTGTCATCATATGCTTCTAGTCTCAGCGAGGGAACCTCGATCTCGGTTGGAATGACTGCTTATGTGTCGTGGGTGAGGTTGAAGGGGGTCTCTCCTGTAGTAATCTTTACCGTGGAACGTTAAGCCCATAATACACTGGGTGGCTCGTCTGCCCATAGTTCCTTAGCTCGGTCCAGGCGTGCCTTTAGCCCGCGGAGGATAGCTCTGTTCGTGACTTCCGTCTGTCTGTTTGCTTGAGGGTGCGCCACCAAGGTGAAGTTATGTTGAATTCCCATGTCTTGGCACCAGTTCTAGAATTTGATGTCCTCGAATTGCTTATTGTTATGGGAGATTAGTACCCGAGGTAGTCCGAAAACGACACACTATGCTCTTCCAAAAGAAGCTCTGCACATTCCGGACTGTGATGGTTGTGAGAGGTTCATCCTCGACCCACTTGGTGAAATAGTCAACTACCACCACTAGGAACCTCCTTTGCCCTGTTGCTGGTGGGAATGGTCCGAGTATGTCGATCCCCTACTATTCGAATGGCCAAGGGCTAGTGAGGTATTTTAGGTCGGCAGCAAGCCAGTGGTGGATGTTGGCATGCTTTTGACACTTATCACATTTTTTGACGAGCTCGGTCGCATATACCTTCATCGTTGGCCAGTAATATCCCTGTCGCAATGCTTTCTGGGTGAGGGCTCTGCCCCCCAAGTGTCCACCGCACAGGCCCTCATGAGTATCACGAAGGACCAACTCGGCCTCAGAGGGTCGCAAGCAGCGCAGATAGGGAAGCGTGTAGGATCTTCGGTACAACCGCTCGTCTATCATGATGTATTTGGCTGCCTGACGCTCTACCCTTCTGGCGGCATTACGATCTACAGGGAGGGTTCCATGTAGCAGGAAGCTCGCGAGTGGATCGATCCAGCTCGGCTCTACTTGAATGACAGGAGCGATCTCTTCTGCCCCCCCAAGAATGCTAGGCCGAGGTAAGTTCTCTATATACACGGTTCTCATGGTGTTATCGCTAGTGTTGGCTAATTGGGACAGGGCATCAGCCTCAACGTTCTCTGATCTTGGGATCTACTGAATGAATTGTGATTGGAAGTTGAGCAGAGCCCCTCTTACTTTGGCTAAGTAAACTATCTTGGTTGGCTCATGGGCTTCGTACTCACCCATAACCTGGTTGACCACGAGCTGAGAGTCACTACAGACGATAATGTGCTTGGCTTTCACCTCGTTTGCTAGATTTAGCCCAGCTAGTAACGCCTCGTACTCTGCTTTGTTGTTGGATGCCACGAACTTGAAGCATAGTGCATACTCCAGTTTTACACCGCCCGACCCGTACAGAATGATCCCAACTCCGTTACCCTGCTAATTCGACGAGCCATCTATGTGAAGGATCCAAGGCTCCTCATCCTAGTTCGCACTTGGTCTAACTAGGAAAGATGTCGCGTTGGTTTCTGCTTCACGGTGCCCGAGCTCAACCGGTCTGGGATCCTCGGGCTCGCCCAAGCTGGGGGCCTCGTGTTCGACCGACCTAGGGACTTCAGAGCTAAAGGTGCATTCTATGACAAAATCTGCCAAGGCTTGGTCCTTGATAGCAGTTCGCGGTTTGTACTGGAGCTTGTACTCGCTGAGCTCAATGGCCCACTTCGTTAACCTTCCGGAGACCTCGGGCTTGAGCAAGACTTGCCTTAGAGGTTTGTCAGTAAGGACGACGATGGTGTGAGCTTGGAAGTATGGATGGAGCTTCCGAGCTGCAATGACTAGTGCATAGACTAGCTTTTCTATCTCCAGGTACCTCATCTCTGCTCCCTGCAATACTTTACTAACATAGTAGACAGGCCATTGGATCCAATCTACTTCTCTTATTAGTATCGAGCTGACCACCTCGTCACTTGTCGAGAGATACAGCTCTAAAACATCACCCTCTTCGGGTCATGTTAAGACAGGAATGGTGGCGAGGTACTTTTTGTGCTCGTCGAACGCGAGCTGACATTTTTCAGCCCATTCGAAGCCTTTGCTTTTTATTGCCTTAAAGAAAGGCAGGCAACAGTCTGCCGACTTGGACATGAAACGGCTCAGAGCGGCTAAATGGTCGTTCAACTTCTGAACCTCTTTCAATTTTTGGGACGGTCTCATTTCTAGGATTGCCTTAATTTTGTCCGGGTTAGCCTCAATGTCACGCCAATTGACGATGTACCCTAGGAATTTACCTAAGGTGACACTGAAGACACACTTATTCGGGTTTAATTTCATATTAAACTTATGCAGAATTTCAAAAACTGAATGCAAATCTTGTATTAAATCATGTGAAAATTGGGTTTTGACGACCATGTCGTATACATAACACTCTATTTTCCTACCAATTAATGATTTAAATAGTTTATTTACAAGTCTTTGGAAAGTTGCCCCAGCATTTTTCAACCCAAAAGGCATGACCTTGTAACAGTACAGGCCGAGCTCAGTTAGCAACCCATGCCCCGAGGTCACGTCCACCAGATGGTCGATCCTAGAAAGCTAGAAGCAGTCATTTGGGCAAGCTCGGTTCAGGTCGACGCACATGCGCCATTTACCGTTAGCCTTTTTCACTAGAACGGGGTTGGCCACCCAGCTCGGGTAATGGACTTCCCTGATAAAATTGGCTGCAAGGAGCTTCCTGACCTCCTCATCGACTGCCCTCCATCGCTCTGAGGCTAGGTTGTGTTTCTTATGTCTAACGGGCCTAACTACAGGATCGGTATTAAGCTTATGAGTTATAATGCTAGGGTCTATGACGGGCATTTCTGCTGTGGACCATGCAAAAATATCCAAATTCTCCAGTAAGAAACTTACTAGTTGAGATCATAGAGGCTCTTCAATAGAAGTGTCGCCAAGATGGAGACGGTCTCTTCGGTGGGTGCGGCACACTCCACGCACTGCTCCGCGGGTTGCTCTAGCTCGAGGTATCTGCTACCTTGGCTTTTCCTTTGAGGGCGGCTACATAGCACTTGTGGGAGTCAAGCTGATTGCCTCGCATCACTCCAACTCCGAAGTTTGTAGGGAACTTCAATGCCAGATAGCAGGTAGAGACTACTGCTCGTAAGGCGTGGGTGATGGGGCGACCTACTATTGCATTGTAGGGGAAAGGAGTCGCGACCACTAGGAAATCATGGTTGAGCCTTACCACGCTAGACCAGGTTCCACAAGTACAGTAACTCTTCCCAAAGGTCTAACCTCCTCTCCGCTGAATCCCACCAGTGGAGTGCTTGCGGGCTTCAGGTCGCTTTTTTGGAGCTGAAGTTGGTCGAAAGCTGCTTTGAAGAGAATATCCGCCGAGTTGCCCGAGTCGATAAGGACATGCCTGACTTCAAAGTTGTTGATCTTTATCTTTATGACGAGCGCGTCATCATGGGGATAGTGGACCCCTCGCACATTGTCTTTATGTGAAAAAGATTGGTTCCTCCACCCTTGGCCGCTTCGGGGGATTTTGTTCTTCCCTGGCAGCCTCGCGAGCTGATGCCCGAGCTGCAGCCGAAGTGCAGCCCGCGATAATTGATCATTTGACAATTACATGGATGGTCCCCGGACTGGTCTATCTTCAAGGGGCTGCCTCTGCGACTGTTCTGCCTGCCTGCTGGACTCGGGAGCATCTCTACTTTGCTCCCCTACTTGCATGCTTTATTATTACTATTATTATTTCATACAAAATTTCTCAGATACCCGCACGGATGAGCTCCTTTATCTCATCGCGGATGTTTTTACAAATTTCGGTGTTGTGACCGTGATCTTTATAAAAGCTATAATACAAATTTTTATTTCTAACATTAGGGTTTGCCTTCAGCCGAGGTGGCCGCTTCACATATGGGGCATCTTTGATCGCCATGAGGATCTCGACTTGCTTCGCATTGAGGGGCGTGTAATCCCTTTTTGCTGCCGGTGCTTGGAAATGCTGATTTTTTTTTGCCCCCTGAGCTTGGTTTTTATTCTTTTTGCTGTCGCCCTGAGCTGGGGGCTCTGGTTCCCTCTTTCTTTTCTCAAGGGCATGCTCGTCCTTCTGGTTGACCTCTTCCTCTGTTCCTATGAACCGATCTGCGAGCTTGAGAAAATCGATCACGGTCTTGGGCTGATTGACAACCACGTGCCACTTGAACTCTTTGTGGGTGATGCCTCGCTTGGCCGCAGTGAGCCGAGCTGCGTGGTCCAGGTCGGGTATTTGTAGACAATTGTCATTGAACCGCTTGATGTAGCTTCGGATGGACTCCCCTTCCTTTTGAACTATGCAAAGGAGGCTCTCTTAAGTTCTTGGGCACCTCTTGTTGGTGACAAAGTGAGAGGTAAAGACTTGCACGAACTGCGTCCAACTTCTTATCAAACCGGGCACGAGGTTTCGGTACTAGGTGCGGGCTACCCCTTTGAAGGTGGTGGAGAAGGCCATACACATGCAGGATTCACTAGCTCTTGCTATGTGCATCTGGGACTGAAAGGCGTCCACGTGATCATTCGGATCGAAGGATCCATCATACTTGTCCAGTGGGGGGAGTTTGAAGTCCCTTGGCATGGGGACAGCAAGGAGCTCTGATGACAAAGGGAAAGGAACTGAAAGAAGCGGAGTAGCTTTTACCTTGCCTGAGCTTACCTCTTCCTTGCCTTTGAGTTCGAGCAAATCGTGGGTGGCAGCTCGGCGAGCTCGGCGGTGTCTCTGCTGCCTCTTAGTCGGCTCAACATTGGTGCTGCTGGCCTCGGTATTACCAAGCTCAATGGGCCCAGGGAAAGGATCAGACTGATGTTGGTAGCTGCGAACTGAGGGGCCTTGTCCCAGGTCAGTGGCCAACACCTCAAACCGGTTTTTGGCAAGTTGGAGCTCGAACTGCGTATGCTGAGGCGACGCGGGCCTAATTGACTGGGAAGCCCCTGACCTGACTGCAGGCTGTGAGGCGGGGGTAGGTGGTCTCTCCTTTCTCCCGTGAGACGATACCGAGGTCTCTCCCTAGCGGGAAGAAAGTTTGTTCTGGCGGCGGGGCTTGGTTTGCTGTGTGGCTGGATGCTGAGGGAGGAGTAAAGGAAACTGTTGCTGATACTGGTATTGGGAAACCTGGTGCAGCCCTTGCTGTTGAAGTTGCTGGAACTGTTGCATTTGAGCTTGCATGGCTCGCATGCATTGCATCAGATCCTCAAGCTGACCTTGTCTGGCCACCGGAGAGGGGATAGTGGGTTCAGCGAAGGTTGTTCCGACCATAGGGGATGTGGAACAGTCACGTTGCCATTGTCTGAGACACATTCAGACTAGGAACTCCGTCTGTAGAGAGGGGGACGATGAACTGTCCGATGCAGATAGTGGGATTTTGGGGTTGTTCCTCAGAGGCATTTCGGCGTCCGGCATTGCTGAAGGAAGCCATGAGTGCTGATGAGTTCTTTGGAGAAAGTTACACAGAAGTTAGAGGAAGGCTATTTGAAGCACTTCCCACAGATGGCCCCAAATGATGTTGCGCGATTTGGGCACTCCGAGCTGGCTGGAACCTGGCTCCTAGTTGCAACTGGCGGCACCTGAGATGAAGAGGAACATGAAGAATTCTCGGGTAACTCTCCCAGCGGGAACACTCCAATGCTTAACTTAGAATTCTAAGAAGATTCAAGGAAAATGCAGAGAGAAAACTAAGAGTGCTGATTGCACTAGCTTCAATACCTTTGCTTTGCGAGGGTTGGGGTTCTCTTATACCGGAGCTCTGTTAAATTTGGCGTAACCGCCTCTACCGCAGCTATTACTGCCAGGGCTGAGGTGGCGGGTGCAGGCATCCGTTGCAAGGTACGGATTCTTTAGGCATGCCATGCTTTTCAGAGATGGCAGGAACGACACCGTCTGGTGAGAGACGTGGGCGTTGCCTCCAGATCCGGCAGGTATGACTGTCAGGCGGATCTTCCCTATAGGTTGCCGAGCTAGTTTGCACCGAACTACCTTGGGCCAAACTACCCTGCACCGAGGTGCCGAGGTATGCCGATGTGCTTACACTGGAGGCGGACCTCAGACAAGTATGGACGGGAGAGTTGACGGTGTTGTCTCGAAGTATTCCTACCTTGGGACACTTAGCCAAAAGTTGGGGTGTTCCCCTCTTAGGAAGGAATAGCTCGTTTCTCAAGGGGAGCTCAGATCTCCACCCTTAGGGAGGATTTGGGATGAGCTGGGTCTAGCTTCCCGTGAGTTACCACATCTGCTGATTGTTCGGCTGGGCCTTGGCGAGCTTGTTACACTGAGTTGCCACCTATGCCAGGTCATGTCCATGTGTCCCTATGCTACGAGGTTGGGCCAAATCACCCTACATCACATAGATTTAAGATTTTTATTAGTAAAGAAGGGTCTTATTTGTCTTTCCCTATGTATCATTTACCAAAGGGTAAATTGCTAAAACCTCCCCAAAGTTTTTTACCATTACTTAAGTCTTTTTTGAAATTTGGTAATTGCAATTATCTCTTGAAATTTCTCGCATAATTGCAATTATCTCCTGAAATTTCTTTCATAGATTAAAAAGGTATCAACAATATTCGAAAATTAGATTTTGAATTCGAGATTCGGCATAATTAAATTGAATTTAAATAATTCAAATAGTTAATCGAATTTGGATGTCCTATTTATACTGAATAGTTAATTGGATTTGAATTCATATATGACTTGATTTAATTTGATAAACATCTAAAATTGATTGATCATTTAATTCTTATATATAATATATAAAATATTTAAATATTTATATAATTTATATATATATATATATTCATATGCTTTATATAAATAAGATATTTATATAAAGGGAGGGTTTCATCACTTATTTGGATCCCTCTGTCTTGTTCCATCTCATAAGAACCCTAGATACAAGACATTAGCCCCCACTAGAATAGACAAGCAGGCGAGCTCTGCATCGGAGAAAATTTCAGGTACCATCTCTCCCTCGCTTTTAGGAATGGAGGTGGGAAGGGTACTATTGGGAACTTTGTTAAATATAGCAGTCACATGGTATTATATATAATGAAAAGTCAACATGCTAACGGTAAATGTACAATTAGTCAATACATAGTCAATTAACTAAACCATAAGTTAATTTTAGAATACGTTAATTTTCAAACAGTGAGAATTTAAAACAGTAAAAGTACACTTGGTCAAATTTCAAATAGTAAGAACTTAAAGTTACACTTTTACCTTTAAGCCATTGATACTAAAGGAAAATTGGAAAATAAATTAACTTTTGAAAATATATTGGAAGGGTTTAAAGTAGTGACTGATATGAAGAAAAAATTTAGAAAATAAATATTCTAGTTAAAAGTAATTATATAGATACTTTAGACATTTTTATACTTTTTATTAGAGGATTCTAACAAAAGAATCTATATGCAACTTCATCAAAATTCAAGGGAAATAATTGAAGTTATCGAACTTTAGGATAGGTTTCAGCAACAACAGTAAAAAATACTGGAGGTTTTAACAATTTACACTTTTTCAAAAATCAATGTGTAAAGTGCCACTAAAAATATGATATAGCGGCAATTAATTTAGGGATACTTTGGAAAATGCCATATGTATATATATCTTTTGTTAGTGGCAATTATTCATAAGCGCCATTAAAGACCAATGACATTTGCTCATTAAACACTAGATGTGTAAAGTGGGCTGTGTCGGGCTGACTCTCGAATTTGGCTGGCTCGCAGGCCATCACAGGTTGTGCCACCCTCCCTAGGGAAAAGTTTGGAGGTCAGCCTGGCACGGCCCACGACCCAAGTTTGTGTGGGCCCATGTCGTGCTACGAGTCAGGTTCGTCCATGGGGCAAGCCTTGGTCTAAGTCGGGCTATGGATCGGATCAAAGCTATTTTTGTCTATTTATTTAAAAAATTTAAAAAATTAAAAATTTAATTTTATATGAATTTTGATGTATACAATTGCTTATATATAATAATTAAATAAATTAGTATAATAAAATTAAAAACAATTGCTTATTTTATTAATATATTATTATATAATTATAATTTATATAATGTATTATATATTATATATAATATATATAAATAATATATACGAGTCGTGCTATGCCAAGCCACAGGAAGCACGGTCCGCTTCGTCGTACCGTGCCGACCTGGCCCATGGACCTAAAACCTAGGCCTAATACGGCATGGACCATCGTATCGGGTCGAGCCGCTGGCAGCACGGGTTTTTTTGCCCTCTATTAAACACTTAGATCAACGGCTTGGATCATTTTAGATTATTTAATCAATGAAAATAAAAAAAAAACATATTGCGCAGGTTTTTTGCCCACGTTGAATTAACTCTCCCACAATATTCGACGATTGAGTTCTTCGTCATCCCCAATTCCACTCTGCTCTCTCTTGCATGCTTTCTCCAACTGAATATAACAGGTACACTTTCTTTCTTTCTAGCTTCTTCTTCTTCTTCTTCTTCTTCTTCTTCTTCTTCTTCTTCTTCTCTACAATGGAATTGGTAATGCTAATGGTTGGAACTAATTAGGGTAATCACGTTTTTTGTTTGTGCATGATTGATGAAATCTGGAAATTTTATTTTTAACCTTTTGTCTTCTTCTTTGCAATCAAATAGGGAAACCTCTTCTTCTTCTTGATTGCAACCGAGTAGGTAATGTAATCGTTGAAACCGAATAACGCAACCACATCACACTTTATTTGTTCGTGATTACCCTATTCGGTTGAACAGAATAGGGTAATCACGTTTTTTGTTTGTGCATGATTGATAAAATCTGGAAATTTTATTTTTGACATGTTGTCTTCTTCTTTGCAATCAAACAAGGCAACCTCTTGTTCTTCTTGTCTGCAACCGAGTAGGTATTATAATCATTGAAACCGAATAGGGCAACCGGAGAGTGATCGTTTGAATCATTTAAGCAAGGTTTCTTGACCCTCCATATTCTAAGGTGCTTAGTATACTGTTTACATTGGTTTCTGTAGATTGCTTCAGAACTGAATACTGATTTCTGCAATTCTTACTAGGACTATTAAAATTTTTATTCAACATGTACAACTCTCTATGTTTATATTGCTCTCAGATCTGAGTAACTTGTCAATTGTCGTAAAGTAAATCCAGTTCATGTTGAGTTTGTAAGCTGAGTAATTTGCATAGTTCTTTGGCTTTTTTTTTAATGATATTTTCGTAACATTTCTATTAGTTCTTATAACATATGGGTTTATAAACTAATATTTATACCGTAAAATCAACAAATAAAAATATTGTTTTTATTAGTTTTACTCTCCAAGGGTCCTTTGGTTGGTATTTTAACTCTTTGACTGTTTGACATCTATATGACAACCTTGAACCTATGTTATATTCCATATACCTCTCTCCTTTTCATACCCATAAACCATAATTCTATATCATAAATTATAATCCTATATTATAACTGTATTTCTAGAGAATATAGGTGATATGTAAACTAGAGTTCAAGAATCTGGCAACTCCTGTTACTCTGGTCCTCTGCTTTGAAGAAAACTAGATATAAGACAGGGATTTGTAAAGAAGCTTGCAGATGCAATTTATGGAGGCTAGGTGTATTTGATTTTGTTTTCCGTGGTCATTTTTATGTTGTAGAATTGTTTTTGCTAATGAGTGAGTATGCTCCAAAGACTTCCTATAATCATTGGCCTTGGAGGCTTTTGATTCCCTTTTGGTCAGTACATTCCTTTGTAATCAATTTCCCTTTTTTTCTTTAATGAAAATTTTATTTTATTATAAAAAAAAGGAAACTCTGAAGCTTTTGAAACCTAAAATGTATCATCACACACATTATCTTTAGTCCTCTAGCTCTAATCCCCCCTCCCAAAATGAGTCCATAAATTTACAACCAACAACCTAACTTCCATTGGACATCAATTTTGGGATGATGCAATTGTGAGGGGAAATAAAAAGAAACGAAAGAAAAAACAAGCATAAAAAACATGCGGGTTTTATATGGTTTGACATTTTTTGCCCATGTCCATGGAAGATCCCTACAAAACTCACCATTCTCAATTTAACTTTGTACAGCCCTAGTGAACAATCTAGTATATATATTCAGAGATTACTGAATTAGGTTTTCTTGAGGTTCCTAATTTGTTTGCAACCAAGAATGAAACTTTTATTGAAAATACCACTCTATGGTTGGCATATGGATGAATTTAACATTACCATTTGGGTTGGGGTTCTGTCCCCTAGACCCTAATGCCCTGCCATCAATGCACAGATAATGGGTTTTGAGTGTAAGGGTGTAGTACCTCTGTAAAGCCTTCATAAAGTACTGGATTTGAACAATGTTGATTGCAGTGTGTGTGTTGGGGTCTTTCCTTGTCTCTCTTATTTTGGTCCAAAGACTAAGGCAAGAAGTGTACTTGGAAAAAGAAATTTTGTTTTTGGCCTGTCTCTCCTGTGGAACTTACTAATAGATCAAAGGTAGGCCTTACGTGAAAATGGTCAACGATCCAGTGCTGTAAGGTGGATATAGGTTTACCAATCTCAAAATGCCCTCTTTCTAGAATGATAAAGTTTTCTCTGCCAAAAAAGTACAAGTAGCAGAAGTTGATGTAGGGTTACTTGCATGTGGTGATATTATAGTGGAGGTTAGAAATCCTGAATTAAAGGTGATATCTCTCATGAAATTTTTATCTGGATCTGACCTAGTCAGAAATCCTGAGTGAAGGCAGATAATTATAGAACCTTTTGCAAAGTGCAACTAGAGATGTAGGTACGTCCTTGTGCTGAAACAATGAAATTGATGGCAATATAAGAAGCAACATTGAGAAATACAGTACAACATGGAACGTAATGAGCTTCCCTTCAAGGGTAAGACAGAGCAAAATGCAATATGGTGATAATACTATCCGTTCCCCATCTCCCAGCATGACTTTAACTTTCTCATATAAGGAGACTTTGTCAACACCAAACCCCAAAATCAAATTGTCATCACCATTTTCTGAAATAGAAGACAACACTTAAGTGAGAATGTTATCACCATTGCCATCAACACTATGCCAGATTTTGGGTATTTGTGTTGCTTTATTAGGACTGGAATAATTTAAGCATGCAATTCTTCTTAAGATTCCCAACCATATTTATACATAGTTGTATGAATCTTCATTTTGGTTTGGGTTTTGAGATCTCATGGTGTTCATATGTTTCCAACCATATTTGTACAAGCAATGTTTCCTTTAAAAATCAATATTATTGGAAGCTAAACCAGGCCTAGAGACCCCTAGGACCTGAACTAGAATGTGATTGGGTCGTGGGTTGTTGGGTCAACCTAGATTTTAGGTGGATGCCATGAGCCCACAACAAGATGTTGGTAGTCCTTTTCATTCTACTTTCTTCTCCCTTCCCAAGGAAAAAGGATATATTTTATTGAGGTGCATAAGGGTTGGTATCCTTTGGTTTGTATGGGAAACCAAGCAATTCTACCTTGAACAACTTTAGTTTCTTGGATATTTTGCTTATTCATATTTTTCCTTGAAGCATCCTAATATATATTTCTTTGGATACCGATGAAATAGGGAAAGAGAATGGTCTTGTTGGCTTGAGGCTTTCATTGCTATTAGGAAAATGTTATCTTCTTACACATAAAATGGTGGAAGTGTAGATGCTTATATCTTGGTGTACCCAGGGTTACCAATAATGGATAAAAGTTGGATTCATGAACCAAGGTATCTCAATCAATAATTCCTCATTCTATTCTTTTATCCTTTTCCAAAATGAATTTCTTAACCAATACTTAGAATTATTGTTGGATAATTATAGGTTGTCCCAAGCATACCTAAATGGAGTTGACCAATTCCTTGATTTTGCCTTTAGTAATTCAGGTCGTGATGGTTGTATCCGGTGTCCCTGCAATAGATGTAATAATTGCTTATGGTTTGAAAGACAAGAAGCATGCGATCTAATTATATGTGAGGGGTTTAATACAAATTACACCAATTGGACATTTCATGGGGAAGATAGGTCTTTTGTTATGCCTGAAGGTGGAGATACTATGCATGATGTTTCAGACTCAAGCGATGACATGCATGGGTTATTGCATGATGCATTCGGATTTTCAAACTTGGGAGATGAGGCAAGTGAGGCAGAGCATAGACCTAGATATGGACATAATGAAGAATATGAGAAGTTTTTTAAATTGCTTCAAGGTGCTAATAAGGAATTATATCCAGGTTGTAAGAAATTTACCAAATTGTCATTCATTGTTCGATTATATCATATAAAGTGTCTTTTTGGATTAAAGGAGGCACTTCCTATGGGTGAAACACTACCAAACTCTTTCTATGAAACCAAGAAGATTATTACCGACTTGGGACTAAAATATAGAAAAATTGATGCCTGCAAAAACGATTGTATGGTATATTGGAAGCAAGCTGCTAATGATCAATCATGTCCTAAGTGTGGCGCTTCTAGGTGGAAAATGCCAGGGAATTTAAATGGTGAGATAAGATCTTCTTCAAAGAATAAAAAATTTCTAGAGAAGGTATTGCACCATTTTCCATTGATATCAAGGCTCTAGAGGTTATTCATGTCACCAAATACATCTTCTCTTTCGAGATGGCATGAGGATGGCCGCACCAAAAATGGGGTATTGAGGCATCCTGCTGACTCCCCAGCTTGGAAGGCATTTGACAATTTGCATCCAGATGTTACTTTAGATGGTCGTAATGTGAGACTTGGTTTGGCATTAGATGGTTTTAATCCATTTAGGACAATGAGCATTAATCATAGCACATGGCCTGTTGTTTTTATGGTATATAATTTTCCATTATGGCTGTGCATGAAGCAACCATATTTCATCATATCTTTACTTATTTCTAGTCCCTCTTGACCGGGTAATGACATTGATGTATACTTACAACCTGTGATGGATGAGATGAAGGAATTATGGGAAGTTAGAGTGGAGACATATGATGCTTTTAAGTAAAAGAATATTTCGATTGCATAAAACAGTAATGTAAACTATCAGTGATTTTCCCTGATATGCTTCTCTATCTGGATGGAGCACTAAAGGCTACTATGCTTGTCCTTGTTGCAATAAGGATTGCAGTTCTCAATACTTGAAGGATAGTCATAAGGTATGTTACATGGGTCATCGACGATTCCTCTTGTTTGATTATAGATTCAGAAAAGATAAGAGGTTTTTCAATGGCAAGGAAGAAATCCGTGATGCACCAACTACATTGCATGGGTCTAATGTTCTAGCTCAGTTGGAGGGTATTACTTTTACATTTGGGAAAGGAAATGATGGAACAACTAGGAAAAGGAAAGGACCTGATGACAATTCTGTTAATTTCTATAATTGGAAGAAAAAATGTATCTTCTTTGAGTTGCCATATTGGAAGGACAATTTGTTGTGTCACAATTTGGATGTGATGCATATTGAAAAGAATGTGTGTGATAGTGTGATTGCAACTTTATTGAATATCAAGGATAAGACGAAGGATGATATGCATGCTCGTCTTGATTTAAGATGTATGGGTATAAGAGAAGCACTCCACCCACAATCTACCGTAGGAGGGAAGACATATTTGCCTTCTGTCTGCTTCACACTATTATCAAGGGATAAAGAAATTTTCTACAAACTATTGAGGGAGTTAAAAGTTCCTGATGGATATTCTTCTAACATTTCAGGACATGTGAATTTAAAGGAGCGTAAGATTTTAGGGCTTAAGAGCCATGATTGTTATATTTTGATGCAACAACTACTCCCTTTAGCTATACGAAAAATTTTCTTAAAAGTCAGTTCAATTTTGGTTGAACTAAGAAATTTCTTCATGGGACTATGTTCCAAAGTTGGTCAAATAAAGGAGTTTGAACAACTGGAATCTCAAATTGTACTTACACTTTGCCACTTAGAAAGGATTTTTCCTCCATCATTTGATAAGTGAGGCAAGGATCGGTGGTCCAGTACAATATCGCTGGATGTATCCTATTGAAAGGTAAATTGATTGGTAATTCTTCATTGATTTATGTCATGTTATAAAAATGTCATTTAATAGATAGAAATGTTAATTATAGGTATTTACTCACATTGAAGTCCTATGTGTGAAATATAAGTCGATTAGAGGGTTCTATTGCTGAAGGATATATAGTAGAGGAGTGCTTGACATTCTGTTCAAGATATTTGCATAATGTAGAGACAAGGTTAAGCTGACCTGTACGGAATGATGACCATGAAAACCTTATAGTTGAAGAACAATCATTTATTTTCTAACAAAGGGGTCTTGCTATAGGAAAGGTTGATACATTGGAGTTAGATCATGATTCATATATACAAGCTCATCGATATATGTTATTTAACCATGACAAACTTCGTCCCTTTCATGAGTTATTCTCAAACTTCCACTCTTAATTTTATCAAATTAAAAGATAAAATTATCTTATGCATTTTAATTCGCATGTAGGGAACATATGAAGTTTCTTAAGTGGCAACATCATCGTGCACAACCATAGGAAATTGAACGTATTCATAATAATACATTTCATACGTGGTTTAGGGATCATGTAAGTGATTTAGATTTTACCATGATATTTAGTGTATTCTCAAGAATTTAGACTAATTTCTTTTATATCTATATAGATTTATGAATTATGTCATTCAAATGCTGAGCAAGTACTAGAAGGAATAAGATGGATGGCTATTGGTCCAAACAAGGTTGTAAGGAGATTTAAGGGCTATATTATAAATGGCTTTAGGTTCCACACCAAGGATCGTGAGTAGAGAAGAACACAAAATAGCGAAGTTATCATAACTACCAAAACATCAAGCTTTGTGAGTGGCGATGATATGAATCCTATTGTTGATGTAGCATATTATGGTGTCTTAACCGAAGTCATTGAGTTGGACTATAATGGGGGTAGAAAGGTTGTAATGTTCAAGTGTGATTGGGTTGATGTTCTATCCCAAGGTAGAGGCATCAAGACAGACGAATTGGGTTTCATCCTTGTGAATTTAAAACAGCTTTGCCACACTGGTCAACATTTATCTAATGAGGCATTTGTGTTCGCGTCTCAAGTTGAGCAAGTGTTTTATGTTCAAGATCTCATTGATACAGATTGACATATTGTTACGAGGACAAGACCTAGAGACTTATTTGATATGCAAGGGGAAACACCGAATGAAGATGTTGATCAATACTTGTAGAGCCATCCTTGTACCAATCAATGTTTAGAAGATGCTACAACTATTGGTGATGTTGATAATAATCGGGTTAGGGAAAATGTTGAAGGGACTACAATTGACACACCTTTACCACCTATTGTGTCAATGGAAATGAATGATTCATATGACATTGAGCTTAGATATATTCATGATAGTGATATTATGTTTGGTGATAATGAAGAAGGCACAGAATATAGAACACCCTTAACTGTGACTGAAACCCAGCAAACATGAAGCTTTACCATCAAGCCAGCTGCCATTTTTTCACAGATTAAAGCTTTCTATACACATATCACATTGCTTCCTGCAAAAGAAAAACTCATAAATCAAATCAGATATAAAATAAAGAGGAATGAATGATGTAGAGCTGCATACAAAACTTCAAAATTAAGGCTTAGTTTGTTTGTAGTATGGTATAGATGCAAGGGAGCATAATTAGTCTAAGTGTAAAATCTGGTTTACTTTTGCTTTGGATTTAATTGTCTTATTTATTTGTGAAAAATAAAATAAGAAGAAATGATTGGTTGGGACCAAAAATGATTTAATTGTCATATAGTTGGGAAGCTTAGATGATGATGATGATGATTATAGAAGCATGACAGTTCTGAAATAGATGATTGGTTGATTCCAGAAAATGTAGATTTTTTTTTTTTAAATTCTAGAAAATGTAGATCTTAGCAAACTATATACTTGGTTTGCTTGATTCTAGAAATGATGATGATGCTTTTTTTTTTTTTTTTAAATTCCAGCAAACTATACACTTGATTCCAGAAAAATGTAGATATTTATTTATTTTTTAAATTCCAGGAATGATGATGATGCTTTCTTAAGGTCGTTCTACACATGCATTATAATAGGATTTCCAGATGATGTTGGCAATTGAAATTGACCTGTTCTTGGTTATTAGCAGCCGCAGTTCATGCTGATTTTCCTTGGTTGTTGAACTAAATGGGTTGTTTTCTTTCTTTTTTTTCTTTTCTCTGTAGATCTCCTAACCGAATGATGGTTGCCCAATATCTGACATGTATTCAGTTAAAACTACTTTTTGTTATAGACAACCTTGGTCTATCCCAAAGATACTTAGATTTATTCATTCAAACCTTATTCTCTAAGACCAATTAATATGTAGGGTCCATGCAACAAACACATTGCATCTTCTTTTGAGTTACCTTCGTTCTATGTGCACATTATGGTCATTTCTTGTCTGGTTTGAATACCGTTTGCTATTATGGTAGCCTTCTATGGGTCCAGCCATCTTTTGTTTTAATGGTTAGCACATATGAACCAACTATACACATGGTTAGCGATTTAGGATTAGGCTAGTGGAGATAGATAACAGGCTAGGTATTGGTAGCTAATGAGTGTTCAGAAGAGGTAAAGAGGATGGGAAAAAAGGGGATGGATTTCACTGTGAGTAAACAGTCTTCAATGAGCTCATTTTATAACAGTAACTTGTCTTAATGAATTAGTAACGTGTCTTAATGCTTTTGATCAGTGTTCACTTCAAGGTGTTGGGTTGGGCTAGAACTGGAATGGATTAGCCTGGTGCATCAGACCATAATTGTCACCCATAGCCTTCTTAAGTATTCCTGATCTCTTGGGTTGAGAAATAAGAACTCGCAAATCTCCAATATAGTAGGGCACATAAGTGTGGAGTGTGGTCAAGTTAGATCAACCCTAATCCAACCCAAATTTTTTTTAACCCCAATCCTAACACTAACTCAAACAGAAGGGATCAGCTTGGATTTGGGTTAGCCTGATTTATTTTATTTTATTTTATTTTTTTGAGCTTCACCAATTTGTGCATTGTTATATGTATAAAGACAAAGTTATGGTGCTTGAGAAGTATCATATTACCCATACACCATGCCTTTCTACGACAAACCAACCAAGAGAATTTAAAATGTTGTCACATAAATATAACTTACAGAATTAATTATAACATGAATAAACTCCATGACTCCTTAATTGACTCTGCTCCTGATCTTACAAGCCCGAGTCAACAACCCAAATTGATGAGCTATGGCGTTCAATTAATTTCATTCATTCATATGGTTGATTCTATTTTAAGTATTAAATAAATTATATATAACTTTTATAAAAAATCCTATATTTTTAAGGAACCTAGTCTTGATATGTCTTTCTCACAATCTCACTCTATAAATATACCCTATTTCTAAAATATTTGTAAATAATTAGAGGGCTTGAGATCTATTAAACTATTTGTAGGATTTTGTTGTCTAGTCTGCCTAGAAAGTCATTTTCGGATGTGCTTTCAAAGTCAAAATTCTATCACATTATGTCCACAAAAAATCCATTAAAGATCATAATCTCATATTGTCACTCCATGTGTGGCCCCCCTCATTCCCCAGTTAATCAGTTCAACAGATTTGAATGACCTAGGAATATGGGTTTTCTTTGATATGAAGAATAAAAGCAGGAGACATCTATTCAACAGATTTGAAGACCTAGGAATCTTTCATGCCATAGGCTAGTGGCTTAAAAGGGCTTCATCTGTTCTCTAGGCCATCTTCACTCACTGATAGTCTATTAGATTTATTCTTGGTTTGATGTAAGTTGTTCAGGAGGGTTTTGGTTTCTTCCCCAGATCTCTAGAACTCACCAACTTCCATTTAGCAGGAATGACATGGTCAATTCTGTAGTAAGCTAGTCCAAGCCGGATTTGTCCACATTATCTTTGTTCCCCATTATGAAGTACAGTGAGAGAGTAGTAGAGGGCTTAGCGGTTTAGAGCTTGATATAGCAAATGCATTATACATGGGCTGAGGGTTGTGCCCAACTCTACCCCAGTAGAGTCTCATGTGTATGATTCCTTTCCTGTGCAGTCTGCAAGGAAATCTGTCCCATACAAAAGCTAGGACAATAAGACAAGGTGGCTTGCGTCTGGGGCTACAGGGCTTGACATATAGTTTCAGTTTGGGGCTCACAAATTTGTCAGGTGTCACTATCAGGACCCACCACTAGATGGGGGTCCCACTGCTTTACCTATCAAGTGATCAGCTTACTTTTAAGTTTTTAACCAACTGACTTATCTATGATCTGGGGGTATTAAGGGGTAGTAAACTTGTTGCAGAACTTATTCCAAAAGAACCCATCTTTGTACTCAAAATGTTTTCCGGCTGATTTGTGGTCAAACTAACTATTGTTCATGATGGGGGCCCATCAGGGGGTTGGTTCAGAAGCAATAGAAATTAGACAGCTGGGTTGTTATGGGGCCAGGACCATATGCATTTTGATGTCTCCTGCAGCCTCAAACCAGGGAGAGCTTTGGCCAACACCAAAAGCTTGACAACACACACTGAGTTGTGCTATTGAATATGAAGGTTTGCAAATGAACAAACTATCAGCAGAACATTGGAGGTGGGAGAGTCCTGATAAAGAATCCTTTAATAGAAATATGACCCAAAAACCCATTAGTGTGAAGGTGGATGCTAATTCATTTTTGGTCTATAACATGCTTTAAGTTTCAAAATATAACACCAAACAAATTAGACTAGTGGAAAGGAAACAATAAAAAATGAATAATGTAGGCTAGGCAGTACCTGTGATGTTGCACTAAAATCTGAACTTTTCTCAACTAAAATGTCCAGTTTCTCACCTCGTGCAAGCACACTATCAATAGTCTTATGCTGTATCAAACAGAAAAAGGAAAGGTAAATAAAATAGAGGAAAAAACATAAGAATAAAACAATCAACATGACTGCTTTTTTTAAACAAAAGTCTCATTGAAATTAGATTTAAACAAAAGATATCATTTATCAACTTTGATTTTCAATTTTAAAAGCATGTTTGTCCAAAGTGAATGAACATGCAGTTTTCTATTATCTACAAAAATTCAATCCTTAGCAGGTAATCTCCATGATTAGAGAACATAATAGAATTTGATATCTTAATACGAGCAATTGCTCAAAATTAAGTTTTGGTGAAGCCCACATTCATCCAAAAGAGTTGTCATATAGTCAACCCAAAACTTGAAATGTTTCCAAAGAATGTTAAAAGTATGAAATTGAGAAGCAAGGCTCTGTTTTTTTTTTTTTTGTTTTTTTTTTTTGATACAATGAGAGATGAACCAAGACTCTATTTAAAAAGACTTTACTACACAAAATTCTTGATAACTAGAAGAGTTCGTTTTTTAACAAGTAAAAGTGTAATTGTATTAAGAGAGGAAGAGATTACCTCAAAACATAGTAACTGATGCATAGAGCATGGATCAGAAAATACAGAAGTTTCAACAAGCTCAATACAAACACCCTTCAAAGCATAAGCAGAAGAAAATTTGAAGGTTTTCTTCTTCCATTTAGTTTAGTTGACACGATGAAAATCCATGTTTTGAAGAAGTCATAGTTTTTACATTTTTTTGGTTTAATATGTAACAAAACAACTAGTTATTATACATTTATTATGATGGATGTATAGAAACTCTAAAATTTTGATATATATGGATATATTATTCTTTGTTATTGAATTACTTGTAGTTTAAAGTTACAAATACAAAAATATGATATTTTGCATCAACAGGTATTATAGGTTTGGCAACTTATGAATTCATTATTATTTAAATTAATCTATACAAATTGATATAGCGGTGGTTATAATTGCCACCATACACTACCAATATCTGTCGCTATAAATCTATCAACTTTCATAGTGGCAGATATAACCACCGTTATACATAAAATATACGACGCAAAGTAGTTTATAGCAGTGGTTATATCCATCGCTATATATACAATATATGCCACAAATTAATTTATAGCAACGAATATAATCGCTGTTATATGTAATATATATGCCACACAATTGGTTATAGCGGCGGTTATATCCACCGGTATATGATTTATATTGACAAAATATCACTTTTAGTGCCGGTTACAAACACCATTATATCATATACATATGTCGTGATTCTAATCTATAGGCTGCGTTTGGTTGGAGTGCAAATCTGAATCGTTGCAAATTTGCACTCCGGTTCAGATTTGCATCTGTTTTGTAAGCATTAAAAAATGCATCGATTTTCGATGCAAAATTATATATACACTCGAGTTTGCATCGAAAATGAGAGAGAATTTTGTTTTCAAAAAATCGAAGTAAAATTTGTTATATTTCTCGGTCGAAGTAAATGGAATATAGTTTTGTATCCATTCTCAGGTGAAGAGAAAAACCCTCGAAGAGAGAAAAGAGAACAATTCTAAGCCTCGATAAAGGAAACGATCTCTACTTTCGATTTCTAAAAATGAGTGATGCAACTCTATTCTTCGATTTATTGATCTCTTAGAGATATTACTTCGATCTATTCGATTTTTGTAATGATCTCTACTTATGAATATTTTTTTTTCATTTCGAGTTCGTTTTCCCCATCGAAATAAAGATCTGACCCTACTTTCGATTTGTGAATAGCAAAATCACCCAACCTTACTTTTGCTCCAACGTAGCTATCATCAGAACAACTGATTTCAAGTAAGCATACTCTCTACCTCCACTCTTTTCTATTTTTGCAAAATCACTTTAGACCATAGATTCTATCTTTATTTTTTGGTTCAACTTATTAGAGATAATTTTAGATTCTTTCTTCTTCATCTCAGCCACACAATCAAGATGTTTATTTCTTGCCAATTTAATTAAATGTCTTAAATGTACAGTTCTTTATTTTTGTAGATTAATAGTTAGTCCTTTTTTTGTAGGGATCTAAAATCCTTGTCGTTTTTCAGCTTTCTTAGGTACAATCTACATTCCAAGGCTCATGTTTATTGGGTTTAATTATAGATTTAAGTTTTCACTCAATAGGGTTAGGGTTTATTGTCAATTTGGTTTATTTAGGGTTTGATATGCTAAGTGAACTAGGGTATTGGAGATTTGATTGCCTAGATGTTATTACGATTATTATTATTTTTTATTTTGATGCTTTGGGATGTGATTATAAAATTGAGTTTCATATCGCTGAATATTTATTTGGACCAGAATAAGAATATTGTCCTTTTCACTTGGATTATTTGTTTTTACATAATTATGCTACATTTTAACAAATACAATAGAAGAATAAAATGCAATTGTATTTTCAGTATTGTTAAATTAGAGTAAAATGCAAATGTAGTGTTGTCACACTTGTCCAACATAAATTAGAATACCCAACAAGCA
This sequence comes from Nelumbo lutea, assembly GCF_056320005.1. Classification (NCBI taxonomy): domain Eukaryota; kingdom Viridiplantae; phylum Streptophyta; class Magnoliopsida; order Proteales; family Nelumbonaceae; genus Nelumbo; species Nelumbo lutea. The sequence goes on from NC_142686.1 coordinate 94,615,758, forward strand.
TCATTTTCAACGTTTGCTCCCTGTTGTGAGTGGTGTGAGCTGGTTGTTTTGAATAGTGCAAACACACTTCTCTGTTCCAACGTTTGCTTCCTACTGTGAGTGGTGTGAGCTGGTTGTTTTGAATCCAGGTCCAGAAGCAATGTTTGCTTAAGAGCTGTTTGGAGCAAGACTGTTTTCCTTTACAATCACCTATGAAGAATTGAATACTGGGTTGGCTTGACTTGGATCAAAGCTATTAGAGGCTGAAGTCAAATAACTCATGGAAGGTGTAAGATATAAGTGCATTGAAAAAATGAAGCTAGTTTTCTTGATCTTTTATTTTACATGTTTGAAATTCTTGGGTTGATCATTTCTTTCTTTTTGAGGCTGATGTGGACGGAAATGGAACAATCGATTATATTGAATTTACTACTGCAACCATGCATAGGAACAAGCTAGAAAGAGACGAACATCTATATAAAGGCTTCTAGCATTTTGTTAAAGATCAGAGTGGATACATTTGTGACAGGATGCCCGGGCTGCTAATTCTATGCCATTTGGAAGCTCCATAGTTCCTAATGAAGAGGAGAGAGAAACTGGCTTACTTGGTAGAAAAGACCATTGCATTTGCATTGATGGTAGGAGTAGCTGGTTGTTTTTATGATGTTATTTTTTACTAAGATGCCTGTTGTATGCCCGAGCAGCTTGTTATTTTTTATATTTGTTTAATGGTGGGAGTAACTGAAGCACTATTTGGTAGTAAGAAACAGTTGAATTTGCATTGATGGAAACGCTAAACATCCACAAAAATTGTATTCTTATTTGCGTTTTTCTAAACAAATGAGTTGAGTGCAAAGTGGGTGTGTAAATCTTGAACCACTTTGCACTCACATGAATCAAACATTTTCGTTTTGCACTCTACAAATTTGCATTCATATTTCAACCAAACGGAGCCATAGTGGTGCCTTTGCGCTGTTAATTGCTTCCATGTTTTTAGTGAATGCCATGTTTTTAGTGACACATATTTCCGCTGTTAATTGCTGCCTTTGCGCCACTAAATTATAGTGATGTAGCGGTGGATGTTCTATTCGCCGCAAGTTGCTTTACCGATGCGACTTGTAGCAGTGGAAGTGTAACCGCCACTAATACGTTGCCACACATATAGTGGCGTATATCAGATGCTGTAGTGGCCAATCTATCCGATGCTATAGGTCAGTTTTCTTGTAGTGATGACTTGCTAACTGGGCCATTGTCGGCCCAAGTTCTGACAAGCTGTAAGCCCATTTGCCCACGCACACTGTCTTAGACCAATGATATTTATTCAGAAAAGTAACACCCACATGTAATGTCCTAAGAGTCTTTCATATGATTTTTTTTTTGGGGAAAATTCTCAATTAGTATAAGGTATATCATGTACTTTGGGCATAGTGTCACTTTGGTCCCCGAATTTTAAAACGTGATAATTCAGTATCTAAACTTTTAAAGCGTGTCAATTTAGTACATGCCGTTAATTATTCTATTAATCAGCCGTTACGTGGTATTTGAAAAGATACAAATGTCCTTTAAGTGTCATCTAATTCTCTTTATCAACCATCCAAACATTGGCAAGAACTGACCAATCCCAAATCCTTACCTCTTCTATTTAAAAAAGTTGGGGTCACATCCTAGTGGACATTCTAGTGACCCCAACTTTCTTGAATAAAAGAGGCAAGGATTTGGGATTGGTCAGTTCTTGCCAATGTTTGGATGGTTGATAAAGAGAATTAGATGACACTAGAAGGGGCATTTGTGTCTTTTCAAAATTTACTTAACTACTAGTTAATGGGCTAGTTAATGGCAGGTACTGGATTGGCACATTTTGAAAGTCCAGGTATTGAACTGCAACATTTTAAAGTTTGAAGAAAAAGTGGCACTAGGCTCATGTATATGGTATTAATCGGAAATTTTCCCCTTTTTATTTAAATCAAGATTCTGTTTGGCATCGATTCATTTATAGATAATGAATAAGGTGAAACAAATCACTTATGAAAAGCAATGGTTCCAAACAAGTTCTAAGAAACAATTGGATTTGATTCATGATTTGGGGTGGGGAGGTGCATAGTAGAGCGCATATGTGGCCCACTAGCCATACCAAGCATAGCCTATACTTTTAGGGATTTGATCCCATGCATCCCATATCAGTCATAAAATACATATAACCCTATTTTATGACTCGCATGGGCCTTATCATTGGTTCGACAGGCAGCCTGCTAAACAGTCATCATATTTAATTAATTTAATTTAGGGTCCATTTGTTTCTCATGCAGTCTGAATCGCAATCCCATAGTCTGTTTGGTTCATACATAAATGGGAATGTGAATTTAAATCAATAAGAGTGAGATTTCATTTCTAAGGGAGGGGCAGGGAATGGTCATTCCCTCAAACAAGGGAATGTTATTACAACAAGAATGGGAATGAGATTCCAATTCCGCCCAACCAAACAATTGGGATTGAAATAGCCCATTCAGATTCCAATTCCAAACTCCTATTCCTGTGAACCAAATGGGGTGTTATATTTGGAGGGTTGCTAAGTGACCATCTTGACAACTGGATCATCACAATTGGGATTGAAATAGCCCATTCAGATTCCAATTCCAAACTCCTATTCCTGTGAACCAAATGGGGCGTTATATTTGGAGGGTTGCTAAGTGACCATCTTGACAACTGGATCATCAGCGATTTGACTCATGACTCAAGAATATGAATCGAATTCAAGTGGGGCGTTATAATCTAAATTGCATTGCATATATTTTTATTTTGGGATTGAAATTTATTTAATCCCTTTTTTAGGGCTCAGTTTGTAAAAAGTACAAATACAAATATGTACAGGGTGAATACATACAAAATACAAAGTTTTGCACTCTACATATATGTATTTGTACTCCTTCCAATTCAAAAAGAATATAAATATAAATATGTATAGTACAAATACATAGAAAATACAAGGCTTTGCACTCTACATATTTCTATTTGTACTCCTTCCAAACTGAGCCAAAGTAAAAAAATAGATTGGCCTCCATTTAAGAAGGAAAAATCCTCTTGTATGAGGTGAAAAAGAGCAATATAATGCAAAAGCAATTATTTATGATGGAATTGAAGAAAGTAAGCGTAGAGATACTTGGCTTTGAGTTTCTTTGGGGTAATTGTAAGCAATGGATTAAGGAAATGGGAGTTGAACTTCACTGAGATTCAGTAGTACATGGGATAACTGGTGGAACTTAGCTACTAAAGTGAGACCATGGGCCACTTACAGAATAAATTATGCATAAAGCTCTAGATCTTGTTAGGCCCAGAAAGCCCATTATATAAATCCCATGGGGAAAACATTCTAAAATAAAAGCTTGATTTATGTGAAACTAAAATTTTAGATATTAAGATCAGATTCAATTAGTTGACAACTCTACAACCAAGACATTTTATTTGTACACTGAAGCTATGGTTAATTATATAAAACTATGGTAGTACAAATGATTTGGGTGTAAATTCTGAGTTATTTTGGTTTCTTTGTTTGATTGCAGTACAAATGATGCCAAATAAGACCTGAAGTTAGAATAAAGTTAGAAACCAAAACAAAATTAAACTAGAAATTTGCATTCTTTTCATTTGTGCTCTGGTACATTTGTATTAATGCAAATAAAATTGCACTGCAATCAAATGCAAACTAAAAACTTTCCCTCAACTTTCTGTATCATCACCATTTGAGTTATTTTAAAATTAGACTGCATTCATGCTTTCAGAGGATTAATTCTGATGAACTTTGTTATTCTAAGAATTATTTTAAGTTTGAATTTTTAAATTTTTTTTGGAATTATCCTATTTTTTGCTCAAAACCCATTTTAAGAATGGATTCTTTGAAGGAAAAAAAGAAAAAAAAATTCATACAAAGAATCATTTTTTGGCTCAGAAATCATTCCTTCAGATAATGATTCATTGGAGCAGGATTTTAACCAAGCATAGATCAATTCCCAGGGCTTCTAGCAATAGAAGTAGAGAAATGGGTTCTGTCAAAGGGCCTACCTAGTTCTGTACTTCTATTAGATACATGACCTCTCCTATTTTCAGCCTTTTGGTTAGCATGTATTAATTTTCCATGTTTCTCTCCTTTTTGTGAATAAAGGTTGCAACTTGCAATTGCTTCCTTTGTCTCAGCCTATGTCAGCCATTGCTGAAATCTGGAGACAGAAAGCCAAAAGGAGGGTTTGAGGCCCTCATGACTTTTCCGACTGTCCTAATTGTTTCATGCACATTGGGACCCACCACCAGATGGGTCCTATCCAGTAGACCACTTGGCATTGCATATGTTGTCCAAATCAAATAGCTAAGATTCACTGAGGGTTTGAGGCCCTCAGTGATTCACTGGTTGTGCAGATTTTTGGGCTACCCACTATTTTAGTGATGGGCTATGAATCTTCCTATCGTGGGCTTCCACCCTTGAATTGAGGGAAATTCTTGGGGCCCTAAACCCGTCCAATCCAACTCAAGAATGCCAAAAAGGAATTTTCTTACCACATGGTAATGGTAGCATTTTTTTTTTTATAAATCCAACTCAGAGGTTGAACTATTTTCTATTCAAAATTATGAAAGTGGTATACTAGAGTTCGACTACGAAGACAGAAGATATAATACTGAAAAAACTTATAACCAATCAACCAACATCACCGGAGTGGTAATAAATGAAGTGGGTTTTTATCAGAGGGGATTTTGATTGGTCAAAGACTTTAACATCATAAAATTTTCCTATATATATATATATATAAATTAATAATGATAAAATATTCAAGAAACCAATCACTATCTAAACAGGCCAAATAAACCAGTTGGATCCACAGGCCATTGACCTTATCTATAGTCTTTTTGTGAATTAGAAATCGTGACTGGGTGACAGATCGACCAATCAGACCGGATGGGTCAATAATTGGTTGAAAACACTACATGATAGGGGCTTCTGGGGCCTAGGAGGGCTAACCTAGTTAGTAATTTGAACAAAATTGAATTTAACTGCATTTTTAAAATATACTGAAAATATGGGATTTTTTTCTTACTAATGCAGCTTTTTTTTTCAAAAAATACAGGAATATTAAATTTTAATACACTACAGTAATCTAAAATTACAACTGTATTTTAAACAAAAACACATTTAAACTGATCTTCATTCATTTTTTTTTTGTATTCTTATGTTTGATGAAATGCTTCATCATAGTTTTCATTGTCAAAACTGAACCGTGGGGCTGAATTGAGGGTGATGTGATGAATATCCATAGTAATTTTGGACCACCACCTCTGGTCCCGGTTGGGATAGATTCTGGGGCTGTCTCCCATGTAAATGTGTGAACCGTGAACATTATCAAGCAGCTCAACCCTTGTTATGGACCATCGATCATATTCATAGTACAATTTTTAAGAGGTATTAGGTCTGGATTCTTGTTCCCTTGGCTTCACACATGGAATGATGACAAGGTCAAACAAAACCCATTAGATAGTTGACCAGCTTGATTAACAATTTATTGTTTATCCAGCTCCATGTCTCAACCCACCACATGTGTCTGGTTCTTGCTTTATTTCCATTTTGAAATTTTCAAGTTTTCAACTAAAAAAAGAAAAATATTACAAAAAAAAATCGAAATAAGAAAAAACGCCAAATGTAATAGGTTTTTTTTTTTCTTTTTTCTTTTTGTATTTTTTACCATATGACAATGTGATTTGGGCTGAAATTTGTAATTGGAAGACTCCAGGTTGGCTTTCTATACTAATCCCATAGCACATTGCAGCCACACATCATGAACATCTCCTTTACTTGTATGTTATCGTTCATGAGAGATGTTTCCAATGTGCAGCTGCAATATACTGTAGGGAGTGCAGAGGCAATCCAAACTTCCACCGGAAGAGAGGAGTTAGACATACCTATATCCAAATTTGATTGGTTGATATTTGGATTCAAGTCCTATATGCTGGATTTTTATTGGGTTCAAATTGGAATTGGATATTGAATGGCATTAATAAATTAATCTAAAAATGATGAAAACATTATATGTTTTTAATAAAACAATGCAAAAATAATGTTTATTTGCTGCAAATATAAAAATAATGCTGATATTGTATACTATGAACAAAAAAATGAATTAAAAATAATTCGTATGAAACTTGAACCTATGATTCTAGTAAAAATACAACATCCAACCCAATTTTACTGATACACAATAAACATTTCAAGTGTAGATTAAATTGGATAGGGCAAATAATCCATATTCAATCGAATAATAAATGGATGAAATTTGGTCACCCTTGGAATTAAATTTGGATTCAGACAATTTGCAACTCTATGGGCTGCCTTGCATTCTACTGTCATCTGTTAAACCAGTGTTAGAAGTATAATAAGTAAGCAAGTATGTATATTTTAAGTGCTATGAAGAGGCTCTATTGGGCGGGGTTTCCTCACCAAAACAGAAATTTAAAAGACCCAAAAACCCCACCAGTTCCCCCTCGCCATTGGAATTCATTTTTATATTGCTAAAGACCTAAAGTAGCTATTGAATATAACTTAGAAAACAATTTAATATTTTCTTGGGACCCCAGATTATATAATTAATTATCTTTTGCTTGAAACTTAAGAAAGGCAGAATGACATTTATGGGAAATCTGAAAACGAAGGAGAGGGCAAGTTGGTCTGACTATTTTGGCTCATTTAGCATTCATTGATCCCATTTTCCACAAAGAAACTTGGCTAATGGGGATTGGTTAATCATCTGACAGTCAGGCAATAATGTACTTAATTTAATTAATTTTCCTTCTGGAAGAGTGATTAGGTTCAAAAATGAAGTGATGACTTTGATGCATTAGGCTGTTATATAATTAGTATTTTACCTTTGAGAGGGAAAATGATCAATGTTTTTCAGCCTTTAAGTCCTCAGTATTTCCAGCAATTTGATAGTATTATGAGCTTATCTATCGATGGATGATTCAGTGTCAACAATTGAAAACTTAGAAAAAAATTATATTGAAACCAAAATACCAGAACCCAAAAGATTTTTTTTTTTTTTTCCATCAGCCCATTAGCATTTTGTGTTTGAATGTGATTTTGCATTTAAAACTCAGGTATGAATGGCAGGCTTTATTGTCCAGAGGAAGAGCACATGCTTTCCTTTGGTACACAACCATGCTTACAATGTAGCCACTTCCATGCTTAAGTCCAAGTTACACCCTGGCTCCCATGTCCTTAGTGTTTTATTCTTCTAAGTCCATTGTTTTGTGAGTTATTCTCCATTTGAGGGGTTTCCATCAAATGAGCAGTCCAAAAAGAACCACAGATGACAATACATGTGGTTTGGGATGTGGACCATATTATCATTTGCAACACAACACACAGATGTGTCTATCCTAATCAAAACCTAAAGCTTTGGGATTCACTCCCCATTCCTATGCTGGTCTCTGTTGGCATCAATGCCTCCTTCAATGCAGTATGATGTTTCACCAAAAGTGCTTTTGAAACCCTTTGTTTGGATAGAATTTAAGGCATTTAATTTCTTACAAGCCCAAGTCAGTTCCATTAAGGTGCCATCAATAAAGTCTAGGGGTGTCAATTGGTTTGGTCTAATCCGATCCAGTCCAATGCGAGTCCATTACAAATGGACCTGGTCCAATCCAGTCCAACGAATATTTTGGATCATTTTGGACTGGTCTAATTCATTGTTTGGACCATTCAATCTATTCAAATTTGTTTTAATTTAGATTATTTTCAACTCAAATCTGGTCCATTGACAACTGTATTCTTATCTTCCACAATGGATCAGATAGCTCAATCCAACCCAATCTAATATAAACTCAGTACGGATGGACCAGGTCCAATCCAATCCAATAAATACTTTGGACCATTAAGTTTGGACTGATCCAATCCAATATGTCATATTGGTCTGTCCAATTCATTCAAATTGGACGGAGTCCAACCCAAAATTGGTCCATTGACACCCCTATCAATAACAACATATCTAAGCTACATGTTAAAGAAAAATTCTAATCCCTCAATCAGTTGGATTTATTTGCTGAGAGAAGATATTAAATCTTCTTCAAAGTCAATCTTGTTGGGGAAGCCCTCCTCTCTGGTCTACGCATGCATTGATTGAAAATGCTAATCAAAAAATAATTTGATATTGGGAATAATACATGCATCCATTTGGACTAAATCTATCAAAGGAAACAAATAAACAAAAGGGTTATGCTAAATTTTCATGACAAGACCTTTCATGGTGAAGGGAAAACCATGGGAGAAGCTCCAAAACCTATACCATGTCAAATTAAGGCTCGGTTTAGAAGGAGTATAAATACAAATTTGTAGAGTACAAAACCTTGTATTTTGTATGTATTTACACTGTATATATTTGTATTTATACTTTTTATTTTTGTGCTCTATAAATATATATATATATATATATATATATATATATATATATATATATATATATATATATATATATATATTTGTATTTACACTGTATATATTTGTATATATTTTTGTTTATGTATTTACAAATTCTATCTCCCCTCTACTTTTTATTATTTATTTTTGTGCTCTATAAATTAAAGTTTCGCTTTAATATCTCTCCTTCAAAAGTCAAACCAATTATTTGTAACTTGTCCTAATGGCATTTTTGCCCTCCACTGAAACTAGTAAAATAAGTTATTTAATGAAGGCAATCTTCATTTTCTTCCATAGGCTTTATGTAAAATTGTAATTTTTACCATATAACTTGATTGTCTGCATAAATTCAAATTTGTTTTCAAATTCTCCAATTGAGAATCTGAAATAATTCAAAACTTGTATTTTAATTACTCTTTTGTTTTTCTAGTTTACCAATAAAGTAAGCAAAATAAGTTAATAATAATTACCTTTTATGAAACCCTAATTTTATGTGAGAAAATATCATATATTATAAAAATATAAGGAAATAAGTTACAAGTATAAGATTTTTTCCATTAATTATCAAGTGGACTTTATATAGTCATTAAGTTTATTGTAGTATGAAACCTTTAGTTTAGGACTTCATATATTAAATACATCATGGCTTAATTTAAAATTATTTAATTAAAACAAACAGTCTATATGACTTTGGATAAAGTTTTAGGAGAGAAAATGAAGATTTTACCATATGACTTTTAGTTAGTTTATATGACCAATTATTTTTAAGGGTAAAAAGTTGTATTATATATCTTTTACTATATAATATTGATATCAAAATATTATATATAGTAAAAGATATATAATATTTTCCATTTATTTTCCTCTGACCATTCTTTGGGTATCTCTCCTCTTCTTATTCTCACGTGCATTTGCACGTGCCACTCAACTATATTTATAAGGAATACTTCATTAATTATTTCAAAAAATATTTTTTAATTCATCAGGTACAAATGTAATGTCAGGTTAAAAAAAATTGGTATTTATAAGCAAAGTCCAGAGACAATAAAATTTGCCTTAAATTAAAGGGTACAACTTTCTAGTCCAGGCTAGAGGACACAGCTTTCAAGAGAAAACAGGTAATAACACCAACTCCTTACCAAAATGGTGGATTCCCATGAGATAAGGTAAGAATTTATCACCAAATTCGAGCTGCAAAAGGTTAAAAAAGTACTTGGGAGAGACCAGTAAATGAAGCTTGAGTTGTGGTTGATAATCATGATTCCAGCATACAGGAGCTCTTTTGTTCTCAGTTACAGGCTTAAAGAAACACCACAGAAAAAAAAAAAAAAAACCTTTTTATGCTTTTCCTCCATGAGACCCTTCTCTCAAGAAAATCAATTGGAGTGAATGCTAATTGCCCATTTTCTTTTTCTCTTGATTAGAAACTAAGGTAATTAATTGGAATTCTCTTAGTTGATAATTCATTGGGTGTTTTAATTATTAACAACATTCCATTTAAAGATTTTTTTTTTTAAATTTTTACATCATTTGTTTGACAAATTCATCAGATGAAATCATTACTGAAGTGCCATGAAAAAACAGTTCATCCATAAAGAAAAAGACCATATAATGACATTTCTTCTAACATTGTTCGACACTGATCACATATTCAAATGTAATGACATTTATGAAACTAATTTGTCTAATTAACTTATTATTTAATCATGGTTAAAAGTATTGATACGCCTCTGCGTATCGACAGAGATGTATCAATACTTAGATACACATGAAAAAGGGATTTTTTTATTAGAAAAGGGTGGGTTCCGAAAGATACATCTGTTTTGAGACCTAAAGATATGATACGATACATTCAATATAAAACGTATTATATCGAATTTTTGAACCTTACCATTAATTAATATCTCATTTCAGGTTTAATTTTTTTTTTCTTCTTCTGAACTATATATTACAATTAAGCCAGCAAATGATATATGCATCAATGAGGAAATGGCTTAATTAATCAGTTCACAGGGATAGTGAGCAGTGCTAGAGTAATGGGGAAGTAGTGGTAGTTGAACTGAGAATGTTTTATCTGGTGACCTAAAAGGATACAATGTGCTTATCAAGTCACCCAGTACTCTTCATGTAGACAGTTTCAGATCAACCCCAATATCCCTCAAGTCCCGTGACAATGAAAAGCCCTACAATAAATTATAAGCCCATATGGAAATAACAGACCCCTAACCATTAACTCTCTAGATTTGCCACTTCATCCCTCCACGTGGCTAAAATATAAGGTTGTGTAGGGAATGTCTGGCCTCGCCTAAATAAATAAATAAACAAAAGGATTTAATAACTAGATAAGTGTAGAAATGATGTTATAGGATGACCATGAAATTTAGCTCTACTAAAGAAGTTCTAGTGTAAGCATATATCTTAGTTGAATTCATGGGATTCATATTTCTTGATAAAATATAACGTAACTAATAGAATAGAGATGGTAATGGAGTTGATTCTCATTGTTATTAAATTAAACAATGGAGCATGAGGGTCTGATAATGGGATGAGTGTGGGAAGACCATTAAAAGAAATGCAAATTACATCCAAAAATGTGCTAAAGTGAAGAATTCTCCTCGTGCAGGCATCCACGAGGAGCATCTCACTTGGGTTTTGAGAAACTAACAAAAACAATTCTGAAACATTTTCATATTAATTTTCAGAAGCTCAACCCTCAACCTTGCTAAATTGTACAACACTTGAGAGAGAATTTTTATGAAAATAATAAGGAAAAAAATGTATCGACTGTTTGATAAATGCTCGATCGCTAGGCATGATCAAGGAATCTGAATAATGAATAATTTGATTAATTATTTGAAAAATTTGGCCTATTTTAACAGAAAATATATATGATTTGAATGTTAGGATCATTCACAGCTGTCGGTTTATGGCCTACCATGGAGAACTTATAGATGGGTCCCCACCCCCCTACATGTGCACCAAGTGGACGCCGGCGAACGCCGGAGTTTTTAGATTTTTATACAAATTAAAAGTAGTATTAATTTAAAGGAAAACAGAAAAATGCTGATGATGTCACAGCCCAAGTGGTGATTTCATTAATATGGAATCCCATGTGATTGCAAGCAATTTAATACGAGGATGATGATGTATTAAACTTTTTATGACATCATTATTTGGATCATACCCAGACAAGGATTTTGATCTGTATTATGATATTCAGCTGTTCTTAGACCTATGTCATCAGTGTCCAAGGAAAACATTAGCTATTAGCTGTGAAAGGGAGAAGAAGTGCTGTTAGATAGAATTTGAGTGACAAAAGGCAAGAATTTAGAAGTTATGAGATATGTTTTCTTTGTGGGTAAGAGAGAATTAATTCACAGGATTTAGTTACCAAAAGCACACAGAACAAGCTCTATAGGGCTGAGAGGATACAGACCAAGAAGGAAAAAAATAAATTTTGCCACATGGCAAATGACTATAGGGGTTAAGCTTATTAAACAATAGGATAGAGTACTAATGAATTGCATTCCCATCAGCTTGCTGGCTTCCTTTAATTTCCTAACTAAAAAACCTAAAAAAAAAAAAAAGGAAAAGAAAGAATAAGAGAATAAGGTGAGATTCTTAACCTAGGAAAAGTTGTTTTCATTCTTTTATGAAGGACCAGGACCGGTTTTTCTGTGTGAGCACTGTGATGAGGTGATGAGATGGCACAGTGGTCCTCCCCTCGTGCCACATACCACTTTCTTTACTTGTTTAAAGACCCATTATTTCATTGGGTCCAAAATCTGATTCTATGAGAAATCCTGGCCGTCCGATATTGTAATGGATCAAAACCCTTATCTTTGCATAAAGGAAGGGTCCTGATCCTTTGATGGGTCCTCTCATAAGTGCCACTTTTTTAACTGTTGGATTGGTGTCAAGAAGATCAATCCACACCAATACAAGCAGGGATGGGGTTGATATTGGGTTCCAACTAGACATTGAAAGGCAACAACTCATATGAAGGGTAGCTTCATACAACCAAAAAGAATGATAAACATCCACCCATTGGAAGCTACAACATCTGATGTCTTAGTCCTTACAGATAAGAAGAAGAAAGAACAAGATAATATTGTTAGGAACTTAGGAATCAAGAACCTTGTTCACAAGTTCTATGTTTTGTAAGCAGAAGTTTGCAAGTTGGTACTGAGCAAACTGAATCACACATAAATGTTTCCTTAGTCTTTGAGTGGTGGTATATTTAATTTTGCCCAAATCTCCAATCAATGAAATTGAATCATGCCCCAACTAATCCCTCATAGGATGTTTGATGTTTGACATTCACCAAATTACCAACCACTGTCTGGATCATCCTTTCATTTCAATTCTTGGCATCGGAGCTCTATCATGTGGGGACTCATCAAATGGGTGAGAGAGAGAAAGAGGGAGATTGTTCAAGACATACTTTAATCAAAAGTCATGCTTCTAATCAAAGACTTTCTCTCCCCAATAGAAGCTTTATCCTCCAAGCTAAAATGACATCCAAGAAAGGCACATTTGTTTATTTGTTTATTAAGTAAATGTTCCATCTCATGTGGGTTTCTATTTTTTATTTCTTTTTTCTCCTTTTGAAAAGATTAAGGCTCTTAACTCTTTGATTTTTTAGAAAGTCTCTCAAGCCTTGAGTGAGGCCTTTGAGAACCTAATTGTCCCTCCAACTTTAGCATGTTGAAGTTTACCGATTTTGGGCTGGTCAAAACTTTCACAAGTGGGCAAAAATACCCTTTAGAGCCGTTGTAACTCTGCAACTTCAAATTTTCTTAAGTCAATGCGTTCCATGTTAATAACAAACTAATTAAGCTGTAAACAAGGCAGACCCAATTGATAATTTGCCAAGAAAATAAAGAACTAAAGAAAGAAAGGCATCTAATGCATCTAAGAAGGGCAACCATGAGATAACATTTAAAGAAGACATCCCACAAATGGAGGGTCACAGTCCACTCTGGAGTGGTCTCAACTCAACTAGATATAGTCTATGATCTTAGCCATTTTGATTCCCTGGTGGGCCCAACATTTGGATTGACATTCAGTTGACACCCATATACACATCAACACATTATTGCCCTCTGATGCTAATCTGACGGTTGATAAGTGAGATTGCATGTGGGGCATCTTTACCCCTAATAAAAGATTTATGAGCTTAATGGATCAAGTGGCTTGCCTCAGGTAAATTTGATCTTAAACCAAATATGGGCTTCTACTAAACCAAAGGGCAGTTTGGTGACTTGGTCTAATACTAATAGTCTAATCAGCAAGCAAGCTGGAAAAATTCCATACTTCCCTCCTCTCTCTCTCTCTCTCTCTCCCGGTCTCCCCTTCAATTTTGAGTTTATTGATTCTTTTCTGTATTTTTTTCTACCAAGCTATAAATGCAAGCTCTGTTTCACCACATTTGCTTTGGTTTTACTGTTTCTCTCTCTCTCTCTCTCTCTCTCGGTTTCCTCCATTGCAAACCAAGCTTTCTTCCTAGCTTCCACGGGTCCCCCTCTCGTCCACAAGGACGAAACTCCACCAACCATTTTACCAACTCTTTGCTTCTCTATCCCTCTAAATTCTCGTAAAATAGCAATATTTTTTCCTGCTTTTGCTCGAATATTGGATTTTTGTCTGAGCTGCTTGCGTATTCTCTCTTTAGTTTTCAATTCTCTTTGGCCCACTTCTGGAATCCTGGCAGAACTCCAACTTCTAAACTACTCTTTTGCAAATGCTATTTTTGGGCTTCTGGGTTTTGGTAGGCTGTTGTGTTATTTCTGGTCGACATTGGCCTATCTATGCCTTCTGAGACTCTGTTGTTTCAAAGTTCAACAGCAGGCCAGTTTCCTTCTTCTGTGTGTATCTCAGGGAAGAAGATCAAAGGGGAACAGTCGAACAGATCACCAGGAATGATACATTTTCTTATTGGCATTATCTTATGGTGGGTTGATATTTCTCTGTCTCTGGTTCTGAATGATACCTGGAGCTTTGTAATTTTCTTTTGGGTGCCCGATTGATCGGTTGAATGGAACATTCACAACACATGAGAATGTTTCTTGGGATGGCTTGGATGCTAAATGCTTTTACTTGATTTGTTAAAGCAGCTAAAATCTCAGCTAGGAATTTCTTTTTCTTGGATCATTGTTTTCTCTTTTAACTGTCAGCACAATGCATTTGAACTTCTTGAAGAGAGGACGAATCAGATGCTCTTTCCTTTCTTTCTTTTGTCTCCTTTTGTGAAACGAGTTAAATTGAAGATAAGAATTATTTTTAATCAAATGGGTACTCTAAACTTGCTTATTTTCTCATAAATTTACATTTGGGAGTTGTATCAAGGTAGGGTTGCTTTACTGTAATATAATGGATAATTTGGATAATTGATATCTAGCTTGCTTTCTAAGAAATTTCATCATGGAAAATATCTGGGTTCAGCCTTAGTCTCAGAAGTTCAGACTTCAGATCCATGTTTAACATTTTGACAGAGAGAAATTAATTTAGCATTTCCGTCTATTTGGGTTTACAGGTGGAGATGGACTGAGTTTGCAGCACATGAGATTAAGTAGACGGATCATAACTCCAACTGCAGGAAAGATCTCTCTTTCGTGTACACTGAAAACTGGAAATGTCATCCAACGAGTCTCTCAATGCTGAATTGTCAAAGAAGACTTCATTTCTTGGTCTGAAGCTGTGGGTTTTGATTGGTATCTGCGTTGGTGTGTTTATTGTATTGATTCTCTCCATCTTATCTATATGGGTCACATTGAGAAGGAAATCAAGGAGAACCTCAGACAAGTTCTCCCTTTCCCAAATACCCATTGTCTCAAAGGAAATCAAAGTGGACAAGGTTGGAATTAACAATTTTAATGATCGTCGTGAAGGTGTTATCCTGGCAGTCCATGATAGACCAGGTGACAAGCATTCCGAAAAATTGTTTGTTCATTTGGCTGCCAGCAAATCCAGTGACGCAGATAACCTCAGCCAGTGCAGTTCAATTTATCAACTTGAGCGAGGCTGCAGCTCACAGTCAGGGGAGGAGGGAAGCTCTGGAACTGTTCGTAAGCAGTCTTCTTTGTATGGACTGGCATCATCATCTCCATTGATCGGTCTGCCTGAAGTTTCACATCTTGGATGGGGTCACTGGTTTACACTTAGGGATCTTGAACATGCAACCAATCGTTTCTCTGCAGAGAATGTGCTTGGAGAAGGTGGGTATGGTGTTGTTTATAGGGGCCGACTGATTAATGGAACTGAGGTAGCAGTGAAGAAAATCCTCAATAATCTGTGAGTACACTTGAATGCTTTGAACAATTTGCAAAGAAGAAAAGAAAAGCTTTCTTACCCTTTAGTGTATCTGAATTTAAATTCTTATGATTGATCTGCCAACTGGGTTTGTAGGGGGCAGGCAGAGAAGGAATTTAGAGTTGAAGTGGAGGCCATAGGCCATGTTCGACATAAGAATCTTGTGCGGCTTTTGGGCTATTGTGTAGAGGGAATACACAGGTAAAATTCATTTTATAGTTTTCTAACAAAGCTCCATTGCTGCTTCATTTTTCATGTGAATTCCATTCCCTCTTTCCTTCTCTTTTTCTTGAATTTAACCCACCTGCCTGATGATACTAATAGTTTTTCACAATATAGGATGTTGGTGTATGAATATGTGAACAATGGTAACTTGGAGCAGTGGCTTCATGGGGCTATGCGCCAACGGGGTTCCCCTAGTTGGGAAGCCCGTATGAAAGTTATCCTTGGAACTGCCAAGGCGTGAGTTCATCTTTCAACTCATGGCTATTGTTGGAACTACCTTTGACACTGTGGATTTATACAATTTGATGAAATGATCTTTCTTTCTTCAAAATGCTATGCAGTCTTGCCTATTTGCACGAGGCAATTGAACCAAAAGTCGTTCATCGTGACATAAAATCAAGTAATATCTTGATTGATGAGGAGTTTAATGCAAAGATTTCTGATTTTGGCTTGGCCAAACTCTTGGGTTCAGGGAAAAGCCATATCACCACCAGAGTAATGGGAACTTTTGGGTAATGTCAACATTTTCTATGCCTACATTTGTATCATGTTTCTGTTCTTGTGTATTTTTCTAGTTTGTCACCTGTATTGTATTTGTACATTCACCCTTTTGGTTCCATACTAAATAAATCAGTTCCTTATCAGGTATGTGGCACCTGAATATGCAAATACTGGCTTGTTAAATGAGAAAAGTGATGTCTACAGTTTTGGTGTCCTCCTATTAGAAGCAGTTACAGGCAGGGACCCTGTGGACTATAGCCGGCCTGAAAATGAGGTGATACACTCTTAATTCCTAGTTGACCAATGATAGTCTTAGCTATGTTTATTGGGAAGGTTTTATTTATTTTTCTCATTATTGGAAATAAATATATTAGTTCAATAGAGAAGTGCTCCATGTTCATGGCAGGTTAATCTTGTTGAGTGGCTTAAGGTGATGGTAGGCACTAGGAGAGCTGAGGAAGTTGTGGATCCAAACCTTGAAGTTAAACCCACGACACGGGCTCTTAAGCGTGCCCTGTTGATTGCACTGAGATGTGTTGATCCTGACTCAGAGAAAAGACCAAAAATGGGTCAAGTTGTTCGAATGCTTGAAGCTGATGAATACCCATACCGTGAGGTGCTCATTAATCTTTGCAAACTTCATGTTTGCCTGATTTTTCTTATCAGATTCATGTGTCCATTTTAGAGGCTCATTTCAAAGACATCTACGATTTTTCTTTTTCGCAGGATCGAAGGAACAGGAAGAGTCGAACAACCAGCATGGAAATTGAATCCATGAAAGAAAATTCTGGCTCCAATGACATTGAAAACAGTGCTGGATCATCAGACAGTCATACATCTGAAGGATTACATGTCTAGGACAACAGGACCCAATTGAATAATCCTCCTTACCATTCAAATTTTTGAGCTTTCCAGGAAATCCTTAAGAGATCAATACATACAGTCCGGAGTTTATGGTGATAAAAATCCCCAATGGGTTAAAGGAGCAATCACAACGAGGAATACCCCTCTTGCTATTGGAGTCTGCATCTTGGCTGCTGGTTCATACCACAACTTTTAGATGGAAAAATCATGACAGGGATGAAAAGAGGTGCTCTTAACTGTGAGGTTTCTTCTAGTATCCAGAACACAGAAAAGAAGAAAAAGAAAGAAAAAAAAAATTCTTATTGTACAGATATAATTCAGGGTTCAATGGGGCTACTTTTTATTTCTGGTTTCTTTTTTACCCTTCCATTTCTTCTTGTCTTCTGTCAAATTTCCTCTACTTTTTCTTGGTCTGGTAAAAGACTCTCTCAGTTATCATCCCTTTTTTCACCTGCTCTTTTGTATTACTTATTAAATAACTTAATCATTAATCATCCCTTTTCTCTTTATCTTTTTGCAGTAATGGGTTGCTTTCTCTTGCAGTAGAATGATGCTCATCCCATTGTCTTTTCTCTTTTCTTGCCCTTTCCTTGTATCATGCTTGGAGAAAATGGATTACCTTCTGTTTCCTTTTGCTTGCATCTCGGGTGATGCAGGGAGAGGATAATCCTCCAAATGAAATCTTTAATCCCCCTTCAATACAGTAAGATCCATGCCGATCATTCAATGGATGAGGCCCCCTCTAGGAAGGTTGGCAGAGTGGCAGTTCATCATTGCATTGTGGGCATTCCTAATTTTATGAACAGTGACTTGGCTCTACTGGGTAATGATGCCGACTGGTATCTATTTCAGGTTTTGGTAAATCTTTGATCAGACGGTAGAAAAACTGAATTGCCAGGTTGATGAAACATGAAACCCTCAAATCCATGGCTCATTCTCGTGTGGGTCATTGCTGGAATTCTACAATTCATGTTCCCACTGCAATTTCGACTCTCTGCACCTTTGAATTCAAGAGTTGAGACTGAGGAAAAGCATGTGCCATTTGACCCACCGCAAATTTTGAATCTAAGAGTTGTTGACATGACTCTTCAACGGTCACCTGTCACAACTCACAACTCAAAACTTTGTTGGTGTTCCATTTTTAAAGCAAAAACTCACCCCAACTGCTCCTCGTCAGGCTCCGAGCTGACTGAATGGTGTTGAACGGGTGACTTGGTGACCCCGTGAGCTTGCTAGTCCGGGTTATTTGAGGGCTGAAACAGTTACTGTGACCTAGCGAGCTTTTGGGTTTTGTTCGAGTCTGATCAGTGCTAGTAACACCTTGCATCTGCATGGCCAATTCCCCTTCTGCTTGTTATTCTCAGACTTGGATAGATCGGATGGTTGAATGATTGAATTGGCGAACAGGTGATCCTGTGATCTTTCTGATTTTACTTTCTGGTTCAAGTTTGCTCTAAGGCTTTGTTTGTTTTTGAGTAAATGGAGGGATAAGTTGGTTAATATGACCAACTTATTTGAGGGGTGCCTGTTATATTAGCTGGTTCCCTTCAGCATAGAGTCCCGCAAACCACCACTTAGGGAGGGGGGGGGGGGTTATTAGTGGTGAGTATAACCAAATACCAAACAAAAAGTAGATAGATAATTCTTCCAACTTGGAAAGCTGTCAAAGCATTATTGGACAAAATTACCCCTTTAATAATTTATATATGGGTACTTAACTTACCTGATATTAAAAGAACATGGATAAATGCACCTATTGGGATAAGTGTTTATAAAGGCACTTACCTGGATTACTAGGTCACCCAAAAAAAAAAAAAAGAATGAGCCTAACAACATTGGACACCCTACTTGAATGTGATTGTTGCAGAAATGTTAATCTGATTATTTTCTTGGCCACCCAAACAAATCAATAAGCATTAAATTTTGGGGTTTTTATTGTTTAGTCCATCCCAAAAGTCTGATCCCCACGGTATGGATCGATGTCAAATCCACGGGCAGGCTATGGTTTATAAAGGACTACTAATAAATTAGGAGGGAGCTATAATTTCAGATTTCTGAGGTGGAATTTAGTCTACTTTTCCCTTAATTTTTCAGGCCTTGCCCCCCTTGCTACTAATTGGGTAGCTGCATGAGCCCCACTCCCTGGACTTTATCTTCTTTTTTACATGCTTTTTCTTGATAAGCCCTCTTGCTTTCCACCTTAAATGTCACCAAGAGATTGAGCCAGAAAATTTTGTAGCAAATTAGAACTGGCCAGCCAGGAATGGTGCAGAACCCGTCTGAGCAGGGGTTTGCCAGACCAGTCATGTAGAGACAGGCCAGGAATCTTACAGATGACAGTATGGCTGGTGACGTAATAGGGGTTTTGGTGGGATGGGTACGGGTCTGGTTCTTATCGGGTCGGGGACCAGATATGGTACGGTGGTTATGAAAACTGACAATATTTTTCATTTTCATGATAAAAGCATTACGTCTAAGTTCTGTTGCACAGGTACACTTGAGAGAAAAAGGAAAAAAAGGAAATGGTTACTTTCCCTCTCAACTTTCAGAATTTGTTTGTATCTTCCTCTGTTTATCAGTTTATGAGGTTCCCCATCAACTGGGTCCGGAGTTGGACCCAAATCCTTACTGGTTCTGAATTGAACCAGATTATGATCCGGTCAGATAAATATTTGTGAGGTGTGAACCTACAATTCAGGACTCTCACTTGAGCTTGAGAAAGGAGGCTGTATA
This sequence comes from Nelumbo lutea, assembly GCF_056320005.1. Classification (NCBI taxonomy): domain Eukaryota; kingdom Viridiplantae; phylum Streptophyta; class Magnoliopsida; order Proteales; family Nelumbonaceae; genus Nelumbo; species Nelumbo lutea. The sequence continues at coordinate 94,635,820 of NC_142686.1, forward strand.
AGGCCTCAGAACATTTGTTTAATGAGACAAAGGTTGACAAATAAAGTGGATGTTTTTGAAGAACTAATATTTTCTTCATTGGATTCAATTTCATAGATGTTGTTTTCATCTTGATCTTGTTTCTTTTCTTGTCTTTATCTTTGTATTTTGTTTCCTTTGTGTTCTTTGGCTTATACGACCAGGGTTCAGTGATATGTTTCCAAAAACCGTCCTTCCTTAGCCCTAAGTGGGTTTACTGCAACCAAATAATCTTTTGTTAATCTCATTTTATTTCAAATACTTAAATTTTGAACAGTAATTCCCATATAAGATATGAGTTGTAAAATACATCTTATGCTCCCACATCTATCATTATTATCATCATCGTCATCGTTGTCATTATTATCATCACCATCATCATTTGATTGGGTCAAGTTAGTATATTCGAATAAAGTTGATTTAATGGCACCTATGATGGGGCCTTAAAAACGCTGGTTGGTCATTGTCATTATCATCATCATCATTATAATTGTTATCATCATCATCATCATCATCGCCATCATTTTTATTATTTGATTTATGAGTTTGCTTATAATTATTGAGTAAAGTTGACTCAATGGCATTCCATATTGTATTGATCTTCTTTTTTTTTTCTTTTTTGTTTGGAGGGGGGAGGAGGAGGTTTAAAAGTGTGAATCGGAATTAGCTGCATTTGATGGCTGTGTTAGAGGCTGTTTAAAGAAGGATAAGAAGGATAACATCACACGTCAGCCTTGCACGCAAAGTGAGAGATTGAAATGATTGTGGGGCATACACTCTTGATGGCTGACATTAGGCATTATTATTGGTTAAACAGCCCCTAAAGCAGCCATCAAGTGCAGCTAATCCGAATTCTAAAAATGCTGGCCATCATCATCATCATCATCAACATTTGGTTTGTGAATCGACTTATATTTTTTCAAACAAAACCTACATTCTCATGCTTGTCAACCTAAGATTTTATCATTGCGTCAAGCAATTATAAACACATATTTCATACATACTACGAAAAAGGTGTAAGGTCTAGCCTGTTCCGAACCTTGTTTTCCTGCAAGATGGTGGGTCAAATGGTCTAGATATTCAGGCCAGGCTGGTTCAGGCAACAATTGATTCAAATTTAGCTGTTTACCAGGCTTAATGATAGCTGAAATTTATGTTTGGCTATTGTGATTCTTTGGGATGAATACTTTTAAACTATGCAGTATTGAATGATATTCATGACTCTAAAAGGGACTGAACCAGCTCAAAAGAATTGTTCAATGGGAAGCAACGATCTCACCTCCAATTTGAGCAGTTGCAATGCAAAAGGAGCTACCCTAACTTCAGAAGCCTTGGAAGAATATACAAATTAAAACAAGAAGAAAATGGTAATTAAAAACATCCTCAACTACTTCTAGGAGATAAGTAATTTAAAACCCTCCCAATATCATAGACAAATGATAAATCACCACTATAACTAGAAAACCATCTTTCCTTTGAAGAGATTAGGGAATAAACGTTTGATATTGAAACCTTTGAGTCTCATAGATCAAATGGATTCTTTTGTTTCTTTGCTTACATTTCTGTGATATAGTGGGCAAAGGCAACCATCCTGGTATCAATTTTTCTCTCAGGTTCATCTCAAATAGAATAAACCAAAACCAACTGACATAGCCTTTAACACCACCAAGTCCAAACCCTAAATTAACAAATCATTCCCAATATATAAGAGACATTGTAAAAAGGCAACTCAGCATGAGACCCCACCAAAGGGTCTGGAGAGGGACAAATGTATGCAGCCTTATTCTTATAAATACAAAGAGATTGTTCCCAAGATTTGAACCTTCATCACCCATGCAATAATGGAGCAATCCAATCGTTACGCCAAGGCTTTTGTAATATTACCTATATTCTACCAGTTCCCACACAGATACATCTCCACTTTGATATATGAAGTAATGCTAATAATATGCTATACCATTTCAAGATACTTCCATGCCTCGATTCAAGTTAATTTCTGACAGCATCTTACTGGCTCATGAGCTTGTTCAATCACTCTAGGAAGAAAAGCTGGAACCATGATCACTTTCCTACTTACTATGACCAGGTAGGATAATTTGCCAGCTGCCCTCTGGTTCCATGAAAGTTAATTCCAATTCCAATGCATGCATCTCTATCTGCACCTTCCTCTGTTTAAAAGAATCAAACAATGAGTCTTACCACCTCATTTAAACTACTCTGGCAAGAGGACCCACTATCACCTTGTTCTTGATCTGTGTTCAGGGCAATCACCCTCCAGCTCCAAGAAGAAAACAAGATTCATATTCATGGCATGCATTTAAATATTACAGAGAAGGCAACACCGGTGTATCTCCTCATATTTGCAAGGACTGATTCCTACTCTCAGAAGCTCCATGCACTAAAAGACATGTCTCAAACGTTTGGACTTGTCTCAGCACAGGAATTGAATTACCAGAGACGTTATCTACATATATTTTCAGTACGAACAACCAGCCTCGACAAATCTGCGCTCTAACTCGAATCCTAGATGTTAGTGCACTCTGAAAATGAACCATTTCACAAGTACCCATCAGGCGGTTGGTTCTTGTCACTTGGCCTTCCCAGCACTGTTTCCCATTTTTTTCCAATCACGGTCGTCTGGATTTCTAATTGAATAGAATTTCTTTTCTTTTCTGTTCTTCTTGGTTTTTTTTTTGACGTGTCAAATCTATTGCTTCTGATCAAAGCCCTCGAGCCCTCGAGTTCAGCACCTTCATAAATAATGGCTCAAAGGGGCCCCAAAACAAACAGGTAATGGGTCACACATGCACAACTTGCTGCTTACGCATTTAGCTTCATTGGGTCATCGCTCGGATCATGGAATCCAGTCCAGAGGCAGTCTACTAGTCATGCAAAGTAAATGCACATGGCATTTGGGTTCCTTATGGAAGCGAATTAGCTTTCCAAAGTCCAAACCCAGCTGGAGAATATGCCACGACCCAAGTCAATCTGGTACAAACCTCAGAGCCCAGCTGGAGAATATGCCACTGTTCTGACAAAATCAACAGTTTGATTGAACATGGTCTGACAGTTGATCTGGTCCAGTGCCAAACCTGAGGACGAAGAAGGAATCTCATCATCTTTCAACTCTTCATGGATGTGTCCCACCCATCCCTAGGTTATATTTGATTTGAGAAAATAACAGAAAGTTGGGGGAAAGCTTTCCTAAATTCCTTAAGATCTCTCTCTCTAGAGTTTCTACCAAACCAAAACACTTTCACCGTTCTATACAGGCTTATTAAAAGCCAAAGATGGTTTCTGCTGATACATGGGGATTAGGGCACTTTAGCTTCTGTTTCTTTATTGCTAAGAGTGTGGCCAAAACAATTTTGCTTTTGTAATAGCTCTCTACTGATCAATCCCCTACGTCACCCACTAAGAGGCCGTTTGATAACAGCTGAAGTGGATGAATTGAAAGGCTATTTTTGACTAATAAGATTTTAAGGAGTCAAGGGCTCCATAATGCCTGAAGCTGAAGTTTGGTAATTTACTATAATCTATATTTTATTGTTTGATTTAACTATTTTGTCCATTAAAGGGCAGAATAAAAAGTCATTCAGTTCAGAAAATTCAGCTGTAATCGAATGCCCCTATAAGACAAAGAGTTGGAAAAGAAATTTCATTCCAACCCAACTCATTCCCCAACATCACCCACTAAGAGGCTGTTTGATAACAGCTGAAATGGCTGAACTGAAAAGCTTATTGCTTTGTCTTTCTGGGATTTTAAGGAGGTCAAGGGCTCCTTAATGGATGGAGTTGAAATTTGGTAATTTACTATTGTTAAAGAATAAGTACCTATTCAGGGACCTCACCTAATAACTTAAGCTTTTAGGTTGAATGGTTCCTTGAGATGGTACCCCAGCTTGTTTGACCAAGTGGTCTAGTGCTTGATACTTGTCACCCCTATTATAATTAGGGCAAATCTCTTAAAAGTACCCCAAGTTTTAGGAAATTGACTTACTCTATTCCTATTGTTTAGAAATTATCTTGAAGTGATACCAAGTTTTATGTCAATTGACTAAATCCTCCCCTTTCGCTAGCATCCATTAATAGAAAGATAGAAAAGACTATTTTATCCATCACCATTAATAGAAAGATGGAAAAGACTATTTTATCCATCCATCTTCTTTAAATTTTCAAAATGAAACATTCGAATAAACTTGTAACATTTGAACAATCCAAGTATCTTTTGCTTACAGTTTGCTTGAGTGTTGATTGTTAATTATGTTCATGGCTACTCAACAACTAATCGTTTCTCTGCTTAAGAACTCTTTTGTTGGTTTCAAGCCAAAGAGCCTGAGATTAGGTTAATTTTTCCGCTCAAACGTGTGATGGTTTCACCAAAAAAGTTGGTATACATGGAAAGGAAGGTGCAATAGCTATTAGAGACAATGTACAGGTAGAGACATTATTGAAACTTTGGATTTGTTGAGTTTTATTTTGAAAATTTTAAGAATAATGGATGGCAAAATCGACCACAAAAGGGTAATATTAGAATTAAAAAAATTCTATATATCATGTGGTGTCACACGTGAATGGATTGTAATGGAATGCTAATGAACAGTGACAGAAGGGGAGCATTTAGTCAATTGTTTGAAAACTTGGTGGTACTTCAAGGCAATTTCTAAATGGTAGAGGTAGAGTAAGTCAATTTCCTAAAACTTAGGGATACTTCATGGCAATTTCACCATGCATCAAGCCTGATGGCTTTTGTGTGATGGGTCATGTTAGAGAATTAAAACTTATTCAGGGACCCCACTTAATAGCTTAAGCTTTCGTGTTGAATGGTTCCTTGAGAATTACTATAACTTGGAATATTTTATTGCTTAACTATTTTGGCCACTAAAATATGGAACAATAAGTCATTCAGTTCAGCAACTTTAGCTATTATCAAGCAGCCACTAAAGCCTAAGAATTGGAAAAGAAGTTCTATTCCAACCCAACTCAACTAAACTCATCCTTATTCTAAAGCCTTTGGATTGGCCGGGCTACATGAATCTTGTTCTTGCATCATTTCTTCCCATATCTTTGGTCTTAGGTATTAATGCTGCGTGATCTTATGCTCCCTGCTAGCGGACAACTCGGGCATCGGACTGGGTAGGTAGCATGGTCGAACTATAAGAAATAATTAATCAGAGTGTTCGGGTTGCTTGACCTGGGGTGGGCACTCCGATGCTTAAGCCAACGAACTAGAATATGATTGCAAAAAGCAAGAGAGATAGTGTGCTTGAGAGCTAAATCGCGTGTACCTTTTTTGAGAAATGGAGTGCCTTTATATAGGCGTAGGTTGTTGTAGGCTTCATCCATCGCGTTTGAGATTTCCGGGAGGA